>NC_081378.1:21778184-22054490 GCF_030684315.1 Stegostoma tigrinum | reverse complement strand
TCAGTAATACTTCCTGAATATTTTAATTTTAAGTTTTTTTTAAAGGAATACAATAATGTTCAGACTGTAAACAATCTAAAAACAATTGCTTTCTTCCATGTTGTATCCCATTGGGGTAGTGTGCTGAGAATGAAACCCCACTACTTCTGCAGTTGTCACAAAAATTAAAGACTTGAAAAGTAAGGAGAATTCCCTGATTTTTGTCTTTCTATTAGACCTTGGTTGAGAGTAAGCACAGGCCATGTTTCTGTACTTAACAAGAATTTCTATTTATTATAGATAAATAAATTCTTGCTACAGGTAAACAATTATGATCAGTTGACATCCAACTCTCCTAGTTCAAATGCTAACCTTTATAAACTGCCTCCACACACAGACAGTTTAAAAATGGGCCTCATTCACAGAGGGAATGACTTAGAAAGCAGTTCAATGGCTCCTGTCCATTTGAGATGATCCTTTTTGGCTTGTTAGAACATGCTGCTACTGATATTACTTCTACTATTTGCATTAGCATGCAAAAGGCAAAAGGAAACTGGCTCACGTAAGACATGTGGCATGCATGCCTTCATCGGCCAGAGCATTGAGTTTAAAACTCGGCAGGTAATGTTGCAGCTTTATAGAACCTTAGGTTGCATTTAGAATATTATGTTCGAGTAAGGCTGCCACACACTACCAGAAGGACGTGGTGGCTTTGGAGAAGGTATAGAAAAGATTTACCAGGATGTTGCCTGGTATGGAGGGCATTAGCTATGAGGAGATGTGGACAAACTTGGTTATCCTCATTGGAATGATGGGGGTTGAGGGGTGACCTCAGGTCTACAAAATTATGAAGGGCATAGACAGAATGGACAGCAAAGCTTTTTCCCCCAAGGTGGAAGAGTCAGTTACCGGAGGCCATGGGTTTAATGTGCAACGGGCAAGGTTTAAAGGTGATGTATGAGGCAAGTTTTTTATTACACAGAGGGTGGTGGGTGCCTGGAACTTGCTGGGGTGTAATGGAAGCCGATACAATAGTGACTTTAAAGAGCATCTTGACAAATACATGAATAGGATGGGAATAGAGGGATATGGTCGTCAGGAGGGTAGGGGATTTTAGTTGTGACAGGCAGCATGGTGCAGGTTTGGAGGGCCGAAGGGCCTGTTCCTGTGCTGTAATTTTCTTTTGTTCATTCTTCGTTCTTTTTGTTCTCTGATCTTACAGGTTTAAAAAAAAATACACAGCTTATAATAACTGCTGACAGGACATGAGATGTTTGTGTTTAATGCAGAGAAGGAGACAGCTCCTTCCCTTTTGAAGGAGCTTTTTCCAGACATTCACATGCCCGAACTGTTCAGTTACCTAGGAGCCAATCTCTCAATTATTGAGAGGCAGAACGCTTTCGTCATCACCAACTGGTCAGCATTTTACAGACCAGGCAGCTACTTGCTGGCAGAATCTCCATTTAATATATAGCATCTTGCTTGCTAGAGCTCATCTGTAATTAGACTTTGCTTCTCTCTCAAAGAAAATAAGTAAAAGTAATTTAAAACAAATTTTCTCTTTTTTTCAATAGGTATCTACACGTCTTACAAAACATTTTTGCACAAAGACAAAGCACTTATTAAACGACTTTTAAAGGTAAATCATAGTTGTTTTAATGTGAGACCATGTCAAGATCTTGGCATTTATCCTGGTTTGCTTTGGTAAGATCCCGAGGTGACACTATTTTTTCCTTAACCTAGGAAGTGCTGAGGTCAGTGATGTTCCTCTAACTATGATATAAAATCACTAGGTACAAGATAAAAGGAAGATACCTGGACACTGTTGTGAAAGCCTGTTATTTTTGGGAACTTAGATTGTGAAGTAGAGGTAAATAGGGTTTCAATTTTCTGTACTGTTCAACGCGTTTAAACAGCGTCACAGAAACATTTGGCACTGTGAGCTGAAGACACCATTTACAAAAACAAAAGTAGTAACGCTAGAGTAATAAGATAACAAAGTGTGAAGCTGGATGAACACAGCAGGCCAAGCAGCATCTCAGGAGCACAAAAGTTGACGTTTCGGGCCTAGACCCTTCTTCAGAGAGGGGGATGGGGAGAGGGTTCTGAAATAAATAGGGAGAGAGGGGGAGGTGGACCGAAGATGGATAGAGGGGAAGATAAGTGGGGAGGGGATAGGTCAGTCGGGGAGTAAGGACAGGTCAAGGAAGCGGGATGAAGTTAGTAGGTGGGAAATGGAGGTGCGGCTTGAGGTGTGAGGACGGGATAGGTGAGAGGAAGAACAGGTTAGGGAGGCAGTGGGGGGAGGGGACGAGCTGGGCTGGTTTTGGGATGCAGTGGGGGAGGGGGAGATGTTGAAGCTTGTGAAGCCCACATTGATACTGTTGGGCTGCAGGGTTCCCAAGCGGAATATGAGTTGCTGTTCCTGCAACCTTCAGGTGGCATCATTGGGGCACTGCAGGAGGCCCAGGATGGACATGTTGTCTAAGGAATGGGAAGGGGAGTTAAAATCGTTCGCGACTGGGAGGTGCATTTGTTTAGTGCAAAGTGAGTGGAGGTGTTCTGCAAAGCGGTCCCCAAGCCTCTGCTTGGTTTCCCCAGTGTAGAGGAAGCCACTCTGGGTACAGTGGATACAGTAAACTACATTGGCAGATGTGTAGGAGAACATCTGTTTAATATGGAAAGTCATCTTGGGGCCTTGGCTGGGGGTGAGAGTGGAGGTGTGGTTGCAGGAGAAGGTGCTGGGTGTGGTGGGGTTGGAGAGGAGTGTGGAGCGGACAAGGGAGTCACGGAGAGAGTTCGACAATATGTCCATCCTGGGCCTCCTGCTGTGCCACATTGATGCCACCTGAAGGTTGCAGGAACAGCAACTCATATTCCGCTTGGGTACCCTGCAGCCCAATGGTATCAATATGGATTTCACAAGCTTCAAAATCTCCCCTCCCCCACTGCATCCCAAAACCAGCCCAGCTCATCCCCGCCTCCCTAACCTGTTCTTTCTCTCACCTATCCCCTCCTCACACCTCAAGCCACACCTCCATTTCCCACCTACTAACTTCATCCCGCATCCTTGACCTGTCCTTACTCCCCAACTGACCTATCGCCTCCCCACCTATCTTCTCATCTATCCATCTTCGGTCCGCCTCCCCCTCTCTCCCTATTTATTCCAGTTCCCTCTCCCCATCCCTCTTTCTGATGAAGGGTCTAGGCCCGAAACGTCAGCTTTTGTGCTCCTGAGATGCTGCTGGGCCTGCTGTGTTCATCCAGCCTCACATTTTATTATCTTAGATTCTCCAGCATCTGCAGTTCCCATTATCTCTGATCACAATAGAGTAATAGTTCACTGGAGAGTTGCCTGTCTGTTAGGGATATTGCTCGGAAAAAAAGTTGGATTTTTTATATGATCTTTTCAAAATGTCTTGTGTGTAGTTTTGGTCTTTTCTTCTTTTTGTTTATTAAACTTGTACCCCTTGGTTAAAAGTGACAGCCCCGTATGAATATGGTCAGTGACTGATGACATGAGAACCAAATATAAAAATAAAATTTAAGGTCTGTTAAGTCAATTTTCCTCTGAAATCTGAAACAATAGCTTTGAATTTCTAAGAAAGAGCTCTTTAAACAATCTGTTTTAAATTGTGTTTTGTTTTTCAGGTATTACCTTTATTGTTTGGCACATTCTGACAATCCGGGAAAGTTTACATATATTTCTGACATTTTGTCACACCTACATGAATATTTACTTTTCTGTCTCGTATTTTTGACTAATTTCCAATGTGTACAGAAAATTTGTTGCACAACCTTTCCTAGACTTTCCAGTCTGCTAATTCACTGTCTCTCTCTTTTTAAATATTGTGTTGCATCATTCACTTTAGAATTGGATTATGGTTTTTTAAGCTGCAGTTTAATTTTAATGTTCATCAAAGGCAAGTTAGTGTTTATGAAATTAATTTACTATTTATGTAAGTATGCTTTAATTCTACCTTGTTCATTTCCTGTTTGAAAGTTTCCCTTTTTATGTCCACTGTCTAATTTTCTGTCATTAGACAGAAGAATTAATTGCCATTAAGAGAAAAGAGAATAGCTGTTCTTCCATGAAGGCAACTTTCAAACAGTGTGATGAAAGGTGTGTGATTTATATATGTTAATCATTTTTTGTTAGAGCTTTATTGCCAGATGGGCACTACTGTGTTTTTGTGAAGTGGTTTAAAGTTAACCAGAGTAGTGTTTCAGGAGCCATGATATTAAACCAATATGTGTCAGAGAGCAGATGACTGAAAGTCTCCCAAACTCTCTAATGAGAGTTTGGTTATATTGTGGGAGTTACGATAGAGAGAAAAAGCATGAATAGATGTTACTTGCTTTTGGCTTCAGAATAAAGTATTGATTTTTAGCTTAGAATGAACCCAGAGTGTAGAAAGGAGACCTGACTGAAGTTAGATGCAAGTGTAGGCTTTTTTTAAAAAAAGGAGATTGTTCTGACAATGAGGAAAAAAATTAACTCCGTACAGTTTGTGAAAACTTAGAGATAAGGAGTGTTGTTTATTCAAAGCTGGGAAAGTCTAAAATCTCTACTATGTGAGGATTCAAGGAAAAGGCTTCATAGCTCACAGGACAAAAATTGAGGAAAGAAGAGTTAAGTCAAATCTCTGGATGGGGAAAGAAATGTATTCGATTTTTGAGTACCTGTAAAGTGAAGTTGTTGAGGAGAAGTTGGGATTTTGTTTTGCAACGGTTTGAAAATCTCAAAACACATATTATACATAAAAAGCTTTCTGAAACTTCTTCTTTATAATAGACTTCTGTTTTAGTTTTAAATCAAGATCCAATTCCTTGTGAACTTACATTTCAGTGAAAGACAGATTAGTTTTAAATGGCAAATCAGGCCAGATTTCATTTTGATATCTGACTTGTCAAGTAGTAACATCAACTGTAACAAAATATATAACACCGAGCAGCCCTAGAAACATAGAAATCAGTGGGAAAGGTCAAAAGGAAAATTCTTCGGAAGCTGGACACAAAAAAGATTTGCGGTGTTGTTTGTTTGCAGCTCGAGGACATTACTACTAGAGTCCCTTGAAGCATTCTAGTTTCAACTATCTGTTGCTTCAGGTATCATAATGCCACCACTGCCCAGAATTTGAACATAGACCAGCAGTGTATGCAGCATAACTAAATTAATTTAGACTTGAGGTACTCCTAATCTTCAGAGGATCACCAGAAAGTACTAAAGTGGGGAATGTAAATGAATACCTACCCCTCATCTGGATGGGTGCAGCAGCCCTAACACCTGAAAGAGTCAGCAAAATTCAAGATACAGATTTGTTGCTGTGATTTCCTTCTGCTTCTAGATTTGAATTCCAACACCTCCATTACAGGTGCTTTACATAGGATCTAACTTTTGTAACTCCCTCTTCTACATCCTATGCAGGAGCAACAATGTAATTTGAACTCATCACCATACTTCATGCAGTGTCATTTCTGCGTGAGCTCTTCAGTGTCTGGTGAAAGCTCCATGTGACTAATTTCTTTCAGTGTTTGAGGAAGGTTCAACCACAGTGGATAGAGGGGAAACAGATATGTTTTTTAGACTTCTAGAAGGCTTCAAGGTACTGAAGCCTGCAACAGCTTACAATATATATTAATGATTTGAAGGAACAAAGTGAGGGTACTTAGTAAAATTTGCAGACAACGGAAAAATAGGTGGAAAGGCAAGTTGCAACAGAGACACAAACAGCTTAAGTAGAGATACTAATAGGTTAAGCAAGTGGGCACAGGGTTGGCAAATATAGTCCAATGTGGGAAAATTGTTTTTGGAAGGGAGAACAAAAGAACAGTATTATTTAAATGGAGAAAAACTGCAGAAAGCTGCAACACAGGGAATTTGGAGGTGCTTGTGCATAAAATTCAAATGTAGCACACGGGTGGAGTAGGTACTTGGGAAGGCTGATGTAATGCTGGCCCTTATTTCTAGGGAGTTGGAGTATAAGAGCAGGGAAGTCTTACTTCAACTGTACAAAATGCTGGTGAGGCCACATCTGAAGTGCTGTCACAAAAACAAAAATCTCAGCAGGTCTAGTGACCGCTCTTCAGAGCTGCACCCAAAACATTAACTCTATTTTCTCTACAGATGCTGCCAAACCTACTGAGAGTTTCCAGCAATTATGTTTTTGTTTCAGATTTCTGGCATCTGCAGATCCTTTTTTTTTTGGTCTGGAGTACTGAGAGAAGCTTTGGTCTTCTTTTCTAGGGAAAGATATTTGATTGGAAGCAATTGACGAAAGGTTCACTTGGATGATCCCTGCTGCGCAGTGATAGTCATATGAGCAGAGGTTAAACAAGCTGGAATTCTACTCCACAGGAATTTAGAAAAATGAGATACTGTTAAGGGGGTAGCCTCTCAGGGTGAAATTGTAGCAGCAGCCAGGTCATTGTAGCACAAAAAGCTATGCTGTAAAGCGGGCTATGGCAAATTCCAAGCAAGCAATTGTGATAGGGAACTCTCTAGTCAGGGACATAGAATGCAGATGCGAACGGGACTGCAAAGTGCCATGGTGAAGGATGTCTCACTAGTTTCTGTAAATTCGCACGAGTGTGAGCAACCAGATGTCAATGTACACATTGGTATGATTGACATGGGTAGGAAAATGGATGAGGTCTGCAGAGTGAATATAGAGTGAGGCAGGAGATTTAAAAAGCAGCACCTCAAGGTTAGTAGTCTCTGGTTTACTCCTGGCGTTATGTGCTAGTAAGAGAATGAATATGTAGATAGGACAGATAAATGGGTGGCTGAGGAGCTGGTGCAAGGGGCAAGTTTTCAGATTTTTGCATCATTGGGATCTGTTCTGGGGCACAAGTGACCGGAACACTCTGAATATGTTGTACCTGAACTGGAGGCAGAACCAATACCCTGGCAGAGGGATTTGCTAGAGCTACTCAGGAACGTTTAAACTAGTCTGGCAGAGGGAGTGAGTCCCTTAGCATTAGTGAGACAAAAAAGGTTGAGGCTGGTACAGGAGTTAAAGAGAGCAACTTAAATAGACAAGGCAGGCAAGAGCATGGCAGGGAATGAGGGAAGATCTATGAATTAAACTGCATTTATTTCAATAAAAGAGGCCTAACAGGAAAGGCAGATGAACTCAGGGCATGAATGGGAACATGGGACTGCAATATCATAGCTATTACAGAAACATGGCTGAGGGAGGGTCAGGACTGGCAGCTCAATGTTCCACGGTACAGATAGGAAGGATAGAATGGGAGACCGGAGAGGAGGGGGAAGGAGTTTTTGATTAGGAAACCATCACAGCTGTACTTGGAGATGATGTTCCTGGAATTGTCCAATGAAGTGGAACTCAGAAATGAGAAAGAGGTGATCACTTTGAGGTTGTAGTATAGGCCCCCCACCAACAATCAGTGGAAAATGGAGGAGCAAATATGTAGGAATATCACATCTGTAAGAATAATAGGGTTGTAATAGTAGGGGATTTTAACTTTGTAAACAGACTGGGACTGCTGTAGCGTTAAGGGCCTGGATGGGGAGGAATTTAAATGTGTTCAAGAAAATGTTCTTAATCAATCAGTAGATGGCCGTACTGGAGAAGTGGCAAAACTCCTCTTCAAAAAATTAAGGCAGGGCAAGAGACTGAAGTGTTACTAGGAGAGCACTTTGGGACCAGCGACCATAATTCTAGTGATTTTTAAAATAGTTATGGAAAAGAATAGGCCTGGTCCTCAAGTTAAATTTCTAAATTGGTGTAAGGCCAATTTTGACGCTATTAGACAGAAACTTGCAAAAGTTGATTGGGGGATGCTGTTTGTAGGTAAAGGGATGTCTGGTAAGCAGGACACTTTTAAAAGCGAGATAACAGGAGTTCAGTACCTGTATAGTTCTGTTTGAGGGGCAAGGCTGGCAGGAGTAGGGAACACTGGATGACCAGTGGTACTGAGGCTCTGGTCAAGAAAAAGAGAGGCATGTGTCTAGTATGGTCAGCTGGGATAAAGTGAATTTCTTGAATAGAGGGAGGTGTCTAGGGGTACACTTAAATTGGGAGGACAAAAAGAGGACATGAGAGAACTTTTTTGACTAAGGTAAAGGAGACTCCAAAGAGATTCTGCAAGCATATTAAGGACAAAGGAGTAACTAGGGGAAAAATAGGGCTCCTTAAAGATCAACCAGGCCATCTATGTATGGAACCATACGATGGGTGAGATGCTAAACTAACATTTTGTGTTAGTCTTTAATATGCAGAAAAACATGGAAGCTAGGGAACTCGGAAATAAATAGTGATATTTTGAAAAGAGTCTGCATTACAGAAGAGGTGGTGCTGGAAGTCTTAAAACACACAAAAGTATATAAATCCCTAGGACCTGATCAAGTGTATCCCAGAACATGATGGGAAGCTCGGGAATTTGTGGGGCCCCTGGCAGAAATATTTGTATTATCAACAGCCATGGGTTAGATGCTGGAAGACTGGACTGATTCAAATATTGTGCCATTATTTAAGAAAGGCTGCAAGGAAAATCCAGAGAAGTACAAACTGTTGGGCCTAATGTCAGTGGTGGGTAAATTGTTGCAAGTAAAGAGGATAGTGAAGGCAGTGTTTGGTATGCTTGCCTTTATTGGTCAGTGCATTGAGTGTAGGAGTTGGGAGGTCATGTTGCAGCTGTACAGGACATTGGTTACGACCAATGTATTTTGAGAGATGGGATGTACATGCATTTGGAATGGCAAGGACTGTTGGGGATGGTCAGCATGGCTTTATGCATGGGAAGTTGTGTCATACAATTTTGGTTGAGTATTTTGAAGAGGTGACCAAGAACATAGATGAAGACAGAGCAGTAGACGTTGTCTACGTGGACTTTAGCAAGGGCTTTAACAAGGTTCTGTATGGTAGGCTGGTTATAGGTGATATCACATGGGATCCAGGGTAAGCTAATGAATTGGATAGAAACCTGGCTGGATGTTAAGAGACGAAGGTTGTTGTTTAGACTGGAGGCCTGTGACCAGCAGTGTACTACATGAATTGGTAGGGTTCTGGTTCAAGTCACCACCAGCCACCACACCACCCCCCCCGCCCCGTGCGCACCCCTCCCCACCATGATCCCTGGTTCTAGATGCTGGTCTTATTTAGGCCATGTGAAATGAAGAAGGCAGTTGACTGGTGTTGCAGGGCAATTGAATCTCTGTGATTATTTAAATATAAACAAAAAAAGTCTTAGTTTAATACAAGAAATATGGGTAAGTGCAGCAAAACAGGGAAATTGATGCAATCAACTATACAAAGAACAGTAATAGTATTAAATTCACTAGCTAGATTAAACACAATTAGAACCTAGAACCAACATTTTGATGACACAAACTTTTAATCAGCCTTCCCAGCTTTGTCGTTGTCACCACCCACCTTCCCCTCACTGCTAGCTAGGTTGGATGTCAGCCCCAGTCTATTCAGCCTCTCCCTATTGCTCAAGCCTTCAAACTTGAAAAGGTTCAGAAAAGATTGACGAAGGTGTTGCCAGAGTTGAACAACATCCTTCCTATAGCATGAAGACCAGAATTGAACACGGTATTCCAAAAGGGTCCTAACCAATGTACTGTACAGCTGCGACATGACCTCCCAACTCCTACACTCAATGCACTGACTAATAAAGGCAAGCATACCAAACACTGCCTTCACTATCCTCTTTACTTGCAACTCGACTTCTAAGGAACTGTGAACCTGCACTCCAAGGTCTCTTTGTTCAGCAACACTCCCCAAGACCTTACCATTTAAGTGTATGAATCCTGCCATGATTTGCCTTTCCAAAATGCAGCACCTCACGTTTATCTAAATTAAACTCCATCTGATCGGGGTCCCGTTGTACTCTGAAGTAACCTTCTTTGCTGTCCACTACACCACCAATTTCAGTGTCATCTGCAAACTTACTAACCATATGTTCTATGTTTACATCCAAATCCTTTACGTAAATGATAAATGCAGTGGACCCAGCATCGATCTTTGTGGCACACTGTTGATCACAGGCCTCCAGCCTGAAAAGCAACCCTCTATCACCATCCCTGTCTTCTATCTTTTGAGTCGGTTCTGTATCCAAATGGCTATCTCCCTCTGTGTTCCATGTGATCTAACCTTGCTAACCAGTCTACCATGCAAAACCTTGTCGAACACCTTACTGAAGTCCATATCGATCACGTCCACCACTCTGTCTGTGTATTCTCCACAGGAATCATTCCAACTTCTATTAACCTTTCAAAACTTTTCAAAATTCCAGGGTTTTGTCCTGTATTTTAGATATTGGAGATTTTTGCTTAATCCTACAATTGGTGTTAGGTTCACTGCTGTTTGTCGTTGATGATTCGGATGCAAAATAAGGTTAGTAACTTTGTGGATGACACCAAAATTAGTGGTAGAGTGAAGAAGGCTTTCTGAATGTACAATGGGATCTTGACTGGCTGGGCTGGTGGGTCTAGAAATGGCAGATGGAGTTTAATCCAGATAAATGTGAGGTGTTGCATTTTGGTAAGACAAACCAGACCATAATTAATGGTAGAGCAATGGGGATAGTTGTCAAACAGAGACCTAGGGGTGCAGGTACGTAATTTCTTGAAAGTGGTGTCACAGGTAGAGAAGGTGGTGAAGAACGTGTTTGTCTTCCATTGGTCAGAACATTTAATACAGGGATGTCATGTTGTTACGGCTGCATAATACATTGGTAAGGCCACATCTGCAGTACTACGTACAATTCTAGTCACTCTGCTGTAGGAAAGATGTTAGGCTGGAAAGGGTGCAAAAAAAATTACAAGGATGTTGCTGAAACTAGAAGGCTTGACTTATCAAGAGAGGCTAAATAACCTGGGACTGTTTTCCTTGGCATATAGGAGACTGAGGGGTGACCTTTATAAAAGTTTATAAAATCATGAGGGGCCTAGATAAGGTAAATAGACAGTCTTTTTCCCAGGGTCGGGGTGTCCAAAACTAGAGGGCCTAGGTTAAGATAAGGGGGAATATTTAAAAGAGACCCGAAGGTCAAATTTTTCAAGCAGAGGTGATGCGTATGTGGAACGAGCTGCCAAAGGAAATGGTAGAGGTGGGTACAATTAGATTTAAAGTACCTTTTAGACAGGTAGATAGAAAAAGTTTTGACTGAAAAGAGCCAAATGCAAGCAAAATGGGACTGGTTCAATTCAGGAATCCTCGGCGGCATGGATGAGTTGAGCCAAAAGGCCTATTTCCATGTGTAACTGTATGATTCTATCTCATTGAAACATACAGGATTCTTAAGTGGCTTAACAGGGTAAATCCTCTCTTGGGAGAGTCTAGAACAAGATGACAGTGATAAGGGGGTATCCATTTAAGACTGAGATGAGGACTAATTTCTTCTGAGTGTTAAGAGTCTTTGGAATTCCTTGCCACAGAGGGCCGTGGGGCAGAGTATTGTATATATTTAAGATGTAGATAGATTCTTGACCAACCGGGGAATCAGGTGTTAAGGGGAAAGGATGGATGATCAGCCATGACCCTATTGAATGGTGAGCTGGCTCAGGGCTGAATGGCATTCTCCTGTGACTATTTCTTATGGTCTTATGTTCTCCAAACTCTAAGATTACTGTTACTCTAGACTAGTTTTAGATGGCCAGCATCCTTTATTTTGAGCGTCATTCATTTTTTCCTTTTCTATTTGTCTCTACAGATCTATATAGATCTTGTTTCCGCAATGTACCACACCTTATGAAAACCTACCTTCAAATAGAGTAACCATATGCTACAGTAACATGAATGTGAATAGGGATGTGAGCAGTTTTTTAACAAACAATGCATGGAAGACTTTAGTAGATTACATGTAAATAATGGGTTTATTAAAATAGTTTTCAGAGGAAGAAATGCAGTAGTACATTAGACTCTAGAAATAGGTCAATGAGAAAGAGCGAGTACATTAAATTTATGGACGTGGCCCGCAATGGTCCAAAAGATGGCTCACCATTTTATTAAGAAAATCGAAAAATTGGATAATAAATGCTGACATTACCAGAGATGCTTCTATCCCATGAACAATGAATAAAAGTGAAGGCTGTTGAAAGGATGCAGAGATGATTAACCAGGTCTGAGAGATTTTGATTATGTGGAGAGACAAGAGAAGCTAAGATTGTTCTTGGAGCAAAATTATTTGGGTGAATTTCATGATTGGTTGAAAATAATGAAAATTTATTATGGATTAAATAAGGAGAAATCATTTTCTTTAGTGGATAGTATTTTCATTTCAAATTGCAGTCTTCACAGTTATAAATCATTCAACATTATTGTCTAACATTTTAAATCAGAAGAATGTTATATCTATAAACTGACTTTCATTGTCTTCAATTAATTGTAGGGTATTCAAAGGAAACGTTCACCAGAAGTACAGAGTGTCATTGTCCGTCGCCACTTCCTGGAACTAACCCAAAGTTTCATTATTCCCCTGGTGAGCAGTTTGTTCCCCTTTGAGATGTACAGTGATAGAAAAGTTCTTCGGGTTTATTCAAGTCTTTTTAACTGTATTTTCTGAACTTAGGTTACAAAAATATCATCTGTACTATTCATAGCCTAACAAAGAACAGGCTTAATACACAGGAGTGAGGTATGCCAGTGCTAGTAATCTGGTATGAAAAGACAAAATGCTGAAAATGCTCAGCAGGAATAGCAGTATTTTGAAGAGCAAAGCAGACCCAATATTTCATGTCAGTTACCCCTCGTCAGAAACTGGAAGCTGAAGCAGGGCAGCAAAGGGGGCTGGTGTCGGGAGAAAATTTTAAAAGAAACTCTGATTTGGGGTAAGATATTTACACTGTAGCATAGTGCATTTATTTGTTTCTTTGTTGCTCTAATGTTTTCTTAGTGCAATGCAAAATCGGATCCCTTTAGTCATTTGATCACTCCTACCTTTCAACCTATTATATAGATAGTAGGAACTGCAGATGCTGGAGAATCTGAGATAACAAGGTGTCGAGCTGGATGAACACAGCAGGCCGAGCAGGAAAGCTGATGTTTCGGGCTTAGACCCTTCTTCAGAAAAGGGGTTCTGAAATAGATAGGGACAGTGAGGGAGGCGGATGGGGGGGTTCAGGAAGGGGGTTCTGAAATAGATAGGGACAGTGAGGGAGGCGGATGGAAGATGGATAAAGGAGAAGATAGGTGGAGAGGAGACACAAGTCAAAGAGGTGTGAGTGGAGCCAGTAAAGGTGAGCGTAGGTGGGGAGTTAGGGAGGGGATAGGTCAGCCCAGGGAGGATGGACAGGTCAAGTGGGCGGTATGAGGTTAGTAGGTGGGAGGAAGGACAGGTTAGGGAGGTGGAGACAAGCTAGGCTGGTTTTGAGATGCGGTCGGGGGAGGGGAGATTTTGAAGCTTGTGAAATCGACATTGATACCCTAGGGCTGCAGGGTTCCCAAGCGGAATATGAGGTGCTGTTCCTGCACCCTTCAGGTGGCATCTTGGTAGCAGTGCAGGAGGCCCACGATAGACATGTTGTTTGAGGAATGAGACAGGGAGTTGAAATGGTTCGTGACTGGAAGATGCAGTAGTTTAGTGTGAACCTAGCGTAGATGTTCTGCAAAGCGGCCCCTAAGCCTCCACTTAGTTTCCCTGATGTAGAGGAGGCCGCAACGGGAACAGCGGATACCGTATGCTAGATTAGCAGATGTGGAGGTGAACATCTGCTGGATGTGGAAAGTCTTCTTGGGACCTGGGATGGGGGTGAGCGGGGAGGTATAGGGCAGGAGTAGCACTTCCTGCAGTTACAAGGAAAAGTGCTGGGTGTGGTGGGGCTGGAGGGGAGTGTGGAGCGAACAAGGGAGTCTCAGAGTGGCCCCTCCGGAAGGCAGATAAGGATGAGGAGGGAGAAATGTCTTTATTGGTGGGGTCTGATTGCAGGTGGCGGAAATGTTGGAGGATGATGCGTTGGATCCGGAGGTTGGTGGGGTGGTACGTAAGGACGAGGGCATTCTGTTTTGGTTGTTATCATATACTTTCTATTTTGTTCTTTTCTCCCAAGTTATCCCCCAATCTCCACACAAGCCCAGATCTTTTTGTCGACTTGCTTAAAAATTGTTATCTCCAAATAAGCTTACGTTTGCCAAAGGATCACTGAGCTGGATTGTGATTTGTTCTCTTTCCAAAGATGCTGATGAATATGTAACATATTTTCTTTTTTATATTAATAATGTGTGTGCAGGCTTGTACGCTGACATGGCTAATCTTTTCTCCCCACTCCAGTGTTTTGCCTTCCATAAATCATAAGAACTAGGAACAGAAGTAGGCAAATTAAGCCTCTTGAGCCTGCTCCACCATTCTGTATGATCATGGCTGATCTGATCTCCACCTCGACTGCACTATGCTCCCTATAACCCTTTGACTCATTACTAATTAAAAATCTGCCAATCTTCTCAAATTTGCTCATGACCAGTAGTCACCACACTCTGGGTTAGTGAATTCTACCGGTGCATGATCCTGTGATTAGGTAATTCCTTCTCATCTCTGATTTAAATTTGCTACCCCTTAATTGTAAAATTATGATCTCTGTTTTGAAGTGATAATGGGAACTGCAGATGCTGGAGAATCCAAGATAACAAAGTGTGGAGCTGGATGAACACAGCAGGCCAAGCAGCATCTCAGGAGCACAAAAGCTGATGTTTCGGGCCTAGATGAAGGGTCTTGGCCCGAAACGTCAGCTTTTGTGCTCCTGAGATGCTGCTTGGCCTGCTGTGTTCATCCAGCTCCACATTTTGATCTCTGTTTTGAGATGTTTCTCTTTGTGGAACAATCCTTTCCGTATTTTGTCAATGCCCTTTCACATCTTACATACTTGAATTGGATCTCCTCTCAACAACTCCAAATAGTATAGGTATAAACAGCTCAATGTTGCTTCTAAGACAAATCTCTTACCTCTAGAATCAATCTAGTGAACCTCCTCTGAATTGCCTCCAATGCAATGACATCTCCCCACAGGAAAGGGGACCAAAATTGTACGCATCACTCCAGGTGCAGTATCACCTGATGCTTTGTACATTTGCAGCAAAGCATCCCTACTTTTACACTCTATTCCTTTTGCAATAAATGCCAAAATTCCATTTTCCTTCCTTATTATTTATTGTACCTGCATACTAGCCTTCTCCAGTTCATGCATGGGGTCACCTAGATCCCTTTGCACCAAACACTCTGAAGTTTCTCTTGATTTAGAAAATAAATTGCTTTTGTAGTCTTCAGCCCAACATAGATAACCTCACACTTTACCCACATTTAAACTCCATGTGCCACATTTTGGCTCATTCATATCCATTTGTAACTTTATTTCTTCTTCGCATTTTACCTACTCACCAATTTTGTTATCTGCACGTTGGCTCTAGTACTTTCTGTCCCTGCATTCAAGTCATTCTATTAGATTGTAGATAGATGGATCCACAGACTAAACTATGTTGTCCTACCAGGTACATTTTGCCAATGAGAAAAAGACTCATTGTTGTTTTCTGTTGGTTAGCGAATTTTCTATCTAAGCTAATAAATTACCTCAACCCTATGTGATGTTATTCTTATGTATTAAACTTTTATGTGGCACCTTATCAAATGCCTTCTGGAAGTTCAGATATACTACATCTACAGGTTCCCCGTTATCAATGTAATATTGCTTTCATGGTTCCCAAAGCACCCTGGGTGTCAGCACAGCCCACAGCAAAGTACATTGGAATCTTTTATGGTGTGATCACTGGTTTGCCACTGTTTTTAAGCCATGTAAAAAATGGGAGCTTTTGAAGGAGATTTCATGTTAAGTGTGTAGGCAATGGCTTAAACTATACATAATTACCTTTCTTTTGCCTCAGGAGAGATATGTTGCTAGTCTAATGCCACTTCAGAGAAACGTCACTGCATGGAAGGTAAAACCTGAGTATTCTGATACATTCTGCTTCAAATTTATTGACTTGTAATTTATTGTCCTGCTGTTATTTCAAATTCCAAATTGTCTTGATGACTCTGCTGGTGAGCCACCTTCTTGACCTGCTGTAGTTCATATACTGTCAAGTAGAGTTCCAGAATTTTGACTGAAGAATGATAGTATAAAATGGATAGTAAGAATTTCTACCCGTTCTTAAGTTTTAATAGTAAGTGAAGTGAGTATTGGTTCTCTCGAGAGTGAGAATAGGAAGTAAGTAGATACTAAGGAAATAGTAGATGTAGTGAGCGTGTATTTTGCTTCTGTCTTTATAGAGAATACGAAAAAATTCCAGGAGTAGTTATAAATCAGGACATGGAAAGCGGAGAGAAACTTGATGAAATTATAGTCATAGGGAAGTGATAAGAAGCAAAATGAAGGAGCTTCTGAACCTGGAGTGAAAGCATGATTCCCACATTTGCAGTGAGCCCAAGATAGTTCAGAAAGTATGGCATGACAAAGGCATAATCTGTATCTGCCTGCAACTTCATTATTTTGTTCATTATTATGAACAAAAATTTGGTGAATGGAGTATAATGTGGAAAAAGATAAGTGTGGAGCTGGAGGAACACAAATCTGAAGGGCCCCAACCCGAAACATCAACATTCTCCTTCTCTGCTGCCTGGCCTGCTGTGTTCCTCCAGCTTCACACTGTGTTAACTCTGATCCACCATCTGCAGTTCTTATTATCTCAATGTGGAAAGAACAGTGCATTACTTAAGTAGTGAGTAACTGTAAAATTCTGAAGTGCAGAGGAATTTGGGTGTTCTGGTGTATAAGTCACAAAAAAGTAAATAGACAGCTACAGTGTGTAATCAAGAAATGTTTTGGGATGCTATTCTTTATTATTGGAGAAATTGAACATGAACGGAAGGATCTTATGCTTGAGTTATACAGGACTTCGGTGAGACTGCAACTTTGTGTGCAGTTTTGGCCTCCTTCTTTAAAGAAGGATGCATTGGAGGTATTTCAGAGGAGGTTTACTACCTGGAATGGACAGATGTGCTATGAAGATAGGTTGGACAATTTGGGCTTGTTTCTACTAGAGTTTAAAAGAGTGGAGAGAAACTTGGTTTGGCTGAACTGGAAAGGATGCTTCCTCAGGTGGGTCAGTCCAGACCCAAAGGACACTTTTTAAAGTTAGGGGTTATCCTTTTCAGAACAGAAGTAAGGATTTTTTTCCCTTTTTTTTGAGGGGTTCTATGACTTTGGGGCTTTTTCTTGGAAGGAGATGAAGATGGAGTCATTGAATATCTTTTCTTAAGACAGAGGAAGATCAGTTTCTCATTTGATGGTGGAATCCAAGGTTATTGGAGGCAGATAGGAATATGGAATTAGAAACGAAAGCAGATTTGCCATTATCTTCCCCCCCCACACCCTCTCCCATGGTTCCCCTTGCATGAGTTCTCTCCCCACCCCGCCGCATGCAGTCTGTGTCACTCTTGCTTGTTCATGCACTGTCTTCTCCATCCCATCTGCCCTACCCAAAATAACCTCTGTCTGTCCCTTAGTGTCACCTCTTTTGTACTCTGTCTCTACAATGCACCCTGATTGCTTTGCTTTGCTTTGTTTTGTTATTCAGATAGAAGAATCATTGGAAAAATCAATATTTAATGCACGCCCCTACTGTTAACAACCTTCTATGTCAAACTTAATTAAATCTCTTTGGGAAATCCATACAAATACATACTCCCACATCTGTGTTAGCTATCCTCTCAAAATATTTAATGTGGCTTGTTCAGCATGATTGACCCTTTTTACAATATATTCTGGTTGTTACTGATCAACTCTTGTTTCTCCAGATGCTTGGCCACACTTTCCCTAATGCAATGTTAAAAAATACCACTGTTGATATAGCCTGCATGTGAGAGATGGGTATTCATTCATTCATTTGTCTTTCGATGATGTGCTACCGCATCTGGTATTCTTCAGTTAGTGGACTGAGATGAAAGTTGAAAGCTTCATGTTCTCTATTGGAGGAATGTATGATGAAACCTCTTAGAGTGGCTCACATTGGGAGCCTGCACTTGTGATTTGGGAACAAACAATAAGATTCTGCCACGAATTCAGAAGACTTTTGCATGCATAATGGAAAGATGATTCCTTCATTCTTATTACCTTCTTCTACAGAACCCACCACAGATCCACCCATTTATCAAAGAAGAATTTATGAAGACACTGGAATATGCTGGACCACAACTGACCTCTGTGCAAAAAGGAGATTGGGTGGGATTATACAGGTAGAGAATGTCAGTATATTTATTTACAAATTTGACCACAAGTATGGGGAGCTATCAAGCATTGAAGCCTTTTTTAGTTTGGTGTAGAGGAATCACCTTTGGCTTTCATCATATCAGTGGCTTTCAAAACATTCATGTATGGTCTTTGTCAGAAACTATGAGCTGGAAGTGAAGATGGTTGGACCCCATAACTAGCAGCATTAACCAAAGGTGCCAATTTCCTTACAGCATTCCTAGTATTGACTATTTTGGTGAAAGCAGATGCAGAGCCAGAAGGGCTACCAGTGCCCCATGAGATAGGCAAACAATTATTCTTACTAAGGTTCTTGCTGAGCACACTGAAAAGTGGCCAACTGTGATTTTCCAGTCAACCTGCAGTTCCCTAATGAAAGAGGTTGGAAGTTTACAGTTTAATTGCTTAGCTGTAGCCACGCAGCGGAGGTCAGCATACCTGGCAGGCATTGAAGCCCTCCTTGTCTGAATCCAGATGCAACAGAGTCTCCCTGTGAAGGGATTCGTCCATACACACACGTGCAAGTGCGCACACACATTTCCCCCTTCTATCTCCATGCAAAATAAGGGGGTCCTTTCCATGAAAATACCAGGCTGGTGACCCTTTCCACCCAGGGATAAGTTCAGAAACTAGAAACGGGCCCAATTCTTGGCTGTCCCCAACTTGAAAATACAGCCTTCTTTATAGCTCCTGATCCCAATCCCTTTCCCAATTGCTATCTGAAGTTCAATCAAATTGTGTATAACATTGGTGTTCTATTCTGCTTCACACGGAATAGAAATCCCACTTAATTCACAACCAAGTCAGACTACTTGTACCTCTGCAGCTTTGCTCCCACGTTATTCCTGCTGTTGTTGAAACCATGATCCACATTTTCGTCTCTGACCTTGGATTTAAACGGGCATTCTGAGCCCTATCTTGTGCCAACTCCAACTCAACTGGAAGTAAGCAACAAGTAATTTATCTCTCAAAGTATTGCCTTCGTCCTGAGCATTGCCAGATCATACTTTAGCAAAATTTCAAAATTTGAACCTTGTATTTTGTTCCTTCAATGGCTGTATCACTCACTACCTTCTGCAACTTTTCTTAGATTGTTCCAAACATTAATTTACTCTACATTGTCCACAGCTTCCCTAGCTCTAAAATTTCATCTGTCTTTTGTTTGGATGATTATCCTTTTACAGTCTGTATACCCAAATCCAGATCACTAATACAAATATATATTAAATATAAATCTGAAAAGAAGAGTTCACCAGTGTCATGTGCTTTCTGTCCCTTAGCCAGTTTCACATTCATTCTGTCAGTGTCCCTTAATTTCATGTGTTTGGATGCTGGTAAAGAATTTAATAATGTGGAACCCCAAGCAATGCCTTTTGAATACCCATTAACACGACATCAAACATCCTACATCAAGCTTCTCCACTCCCTCACCAAAAATCTCACTGTTAGTCAAACATTTTTTGTCTTCATTATTTCTGTGCTGGCTGTAATTTGCAAATTTATATTTTACCAAATGACAATGTTGCTTTATATAATCTGGGAGCTTCCCTGGTGTGACTTGAAGAATGACGTTATCATCCAGTTGCAGATCCTAACCCTATACGGCATTTGGAGGATCTGCAGCTAGAATCGTACTAGCATTCCTGACAGTGGCTAGTTGAGTAATTACCATTGATTGTCATCCAGTGATGAGGGGATTGGGGAGGCTGGGTTTGGTTTTCCACAATTTAACTTGGTCAAAGAACTGGCAGCTTTGTAGTCTTGGTAGTACCACAGATGCTCATATGGTACAGCCATGAGAATGACCATTTCAGCCAGGGCTCCCTCTTGAGACGCTCTGGTTGCTATGATTCCACCAATCACCCCCACACTTGAAAAGTGTATCTTGCACTGTGGGGAAGGTGCTGCTCAACCACTGGCAAAATGCAGGGAAACTGAGAAAAGGACGGTAAGTTGTCCTTTTTTAATTACTTACATTGGCGACCAGCCAGGTTGGTGGTGGCTGAGCTGTTGTCATTGCCACTGCCATTGCTGGAAAATGACCCTGTGGCAAACATATGTTAAGAAGCCTGTCTGTCATGGCTTCAATACTTTTGACCAGCCCCCTCCAACTTGTCACTTGAGAGTTACCAAAGTCTTATCCACTGTCTGGAAAGGTTTACCCATCAGAAAAATTAAACTGATTCTACTTTAGACAGATTTATTCTCCTCCCCTTTTTTATGGGAGCTGTGGTATTTGCACTCTCTAATTCTCTGGCACTGGTTTCAAATGTAATTAGGATTTGAAGATTATAGCCAGATTCTTCACAATTTCCACCCTCAATTCCCTGAATTTCCCTGGACCATTGGTGGCTGAGGGGTGACCTTTAGAAAGTCAAAATGGACCTGTATAGGGTCAGTAGCCAAAGTCTTTTCCCCAGGGTGGGGGAGTCAAAAACTAGAGGGCATAGGTTTAAGGTGAGAGGGGAAGGTTTTAAAAAGGATCTAAGGGGCATCCTTCTCATGCAGAGGGTGATGCATGTATGGAATGAACTGCCAGAGGAAGTGGTGGAGGCTAGTACAATTACAGCATTTAAAAAGCATCTGGATGGTTACATGAATAGGAAAAGTTCAGTGGAATAAGGGCCACATGCTGGCAAATGAGACTTGATTAAGTTAGCATATCTGGTCAGCATGGATAAGTTGGACCGAAGGGTCTATTCCCATGTTGTACAGCTCTGCTGATTCTGGAAGCCTAGGATTTATGACTTCAGGACTGGGTGAAGTTTTGTATTTTATATGCTGCCAACATTTTCAAGTTCCTCCTTTTTAATTTGAACTTCTTATCCAATTTCTCTACGAGATTTGGAAACCATCCTCTTACACAATGCCTTATGCATAATACTCATTATTATCTCCAACAGCTATACCCTTCACAGGAAAACCTTCTTTTTGGTTCACTGAATCTGCAGCAATCTTTTTGTTAGGCCTACTGCCCAGTTCTTTACCCATATCACTAATCTATCTTTTCCTATTGACTCCTTATTTAGTCCCACAATTTTTTGGACTACCCTGTACATGTTGTCAAAGACCTTTTTCAGTTCCTTTTATATGTGGTTTTCTAACTACAATCAAATAGTCATTTCCTTTTTATTTCCTTTCTCAGTTCCTGTCCGTAAAGTCTATATTTGGTTTGGTTCTCTACTGTACAATGAGCTTACTCAAATGTTTTTAATTTTGAGGTATTATTGTACTAGGTTACTGGTCTGAGCAGAATTTGTTTTTTAAATTGACAGACGTTTTTTTAAATCTCCTAACTTTGATGGCTGGTTTCGTATGAGATACCAGGAGATGTGTAAGAAGCTGGAGATACTTCACCTTGAGGTGTTGTGTGAGGCAGTAAGTATATAGCCCATTGTTGAAGCTTTGGATATTTCGAAATAGGTTTGGGTGAAAAATCGCTGTTCAAGCCGACTCTACCATGTGTCTACTGTAGCAACAACTTGCATCAATATAGTATCTTGAACCTAGATGTCAGACAGCCATTTACAGAGGGGCAGGGGAGAAAATAAACTTGATATAGAAGGAGAAAGACAAGTTGAATTGATTAATTTTGAGAAGGCTTTTTAAAAATGGAGACAAAGCTGCTGATGGCATTTCTAGATAATAAGGCCAAGGGTATTGAAAGTGTTAAGACTGATGGGTAAATGATGACAGGAGAAACAAAGGAATATCATACTAGAAAAACTTGAAGTAGGATTGAACTAGACTGTGATTAGATTTAAAACTTTAGTCAAGGATTTTAAATGTAATACATTGGTGGACTGGGTGGGGTGTGGAAGCAGTGATGACTAACTGAAGTCTCCTGGAGTTTTGGGTGCTCTATCTCCACTTGTCAC
Source organism: Stegostoma tigrinum (assembly GCF_030684315.1). Classification (NCBI taxonomy): domain Eukaryota; kingdom Metazoa; phylum Chordata; class Chondrichthyes; order Orectolobiformes; family Stegostomatidae; genus Stegostoma; species Stegostoma tigrinum. The sequence goes on along the minus strand of NC_081378.1, from coordinate 22,032,431 downwards.
TTACTCCTTTTCCCCACCACCCACTCCACTTTCTACATAGAAACCGAGTTTTTCCCACCTACCATCAATTGTGAGAAAAGTCACTGGACACGGAATGTTAACTCTGATATCTCAGATTTATGTTGTTTGTTTGAATTCAATGACAAACACTCATTTAAAAAGTAGTTGTCTATCATTAAGGATGGTGAGATTCAAAAACCTTGAATGACAAGAAAAATTGAGAACTTAATCAAAAACAAAAACGAGGCACACATTAGCTTTAGGAAATTGAAGACAGACAGAGCCCTTGAAGAATAGAAAGATAGCAGTAAAGACCTCCAACATGGAATTAAGAGGGCTAACAGGGATCACAAAATGTCTTTGGCAAACAGAATTAAGGTAAATTCCAAGGCATTTTATACATATAAACAACAAAAGGGAGCTAGGGAAAGGGTAGGTCCATTCAAGGACAAAGGAGGGAATTTATGCATGGAGCCAGAGGAATATTTTGCATTGGTATCCACAAAGGAGAAGGACATGTCGGATGGTGAGTTTCAGGATTGAAATGTTTATGTTCAAGGGCTTATCAGCGTTTTTAAAAAAAAAAGTGATGTTGGGTATTTTGAAAAGCAATAAGATTTGCATGTCCCCAGGATTTGATGGCATCTATCCCAGAATGTTGAGGGAATCAGGTAGAGAAATTGCTGGGGCCTTGTACAAAATCTTTGTAATCTCTTTTTAGTCCAAGAGAGGTCCCAGAGGACTGGAGAATAGACAACATTGTTCTTTTGTTTAAGAAGGGTAATAGGGATAATGTGGAAATTATAGGCCTGTGAGTCTTTTGTCAGTGGTAGGGAAATTATTGGAGAAGATTCTTAGGGATTAGATTTACTCCTGTTTGGAAAAATATGGACTTAGGCAGCATGGCTTTGTATGAGAAGGTCATGTCTCACAAACTTGATTGAGTTTTTTTGACAAATAGCTGATGCGGACAGTTCTATGTGAACTTTAGCAAGGCCTTTGACAAGATGTCTCCTGTCAGGCTGATACAGAGGTGAAGTCATATCGAATCTGTGGTGAGCTGGGAGATGGATATAGAACTGATTAGTCACTGAAGACAATAGCAGTGGAAAGGTATTTTTCCGACTGGAGCCAGTGCAAGTGTGAGGTGATGCACTTTGGACGATTTAATGCAGGAGGGAGGTTGTAGTGATTGAAATCAGCTTGATCTTATTGACTATGGGTTTGATTGATTGATTGGCCCAGGTTAACCACCCCAATCAGGAAAGCTCTCGCTAACCAATATAACCAGGAGATTTAGAACTTCTTGAGTTCAGGGGACTGACTGAGTTGGCTGGCTGTCCAGTTTACTGTACAGAAGTAAACAAAGGGTGACTGGGCAATAGGATACCGGCCACTATGCAGTTATTTCAGATGGCAGCGTAAGTTTGATAAGGGAGCCAGTGTTAGTAGCCATAATTTTTTTTAATGTGCCAATAGGAGGGCTCTTCTTACTTATCTCAATCACACATTCAGGCAACCAAACTTCCAAGAAAATTTCAAAAGATATCTTTTTGGCGACAGGTTGTCTCATCCAAGTGAGTAGAGTGGCATTGCTCCCAAACAGGTGTTAAGTCTCTTATTTGTTTACATCATTTTACTGAGGCCTAGCATCTTGGTGTCAGAGGGGGAGTACAAAAAGGTACTGTATAATCTCTACAGGACAACAGGTCTGAACCATAGTGAGATATTGAAAATAGTGCATCCTCTAAATTGATCTTACTTTTAACTGATGCTGAATTCTCAAAGGGTTCATTATGATTTCCACTTTCCCAAAATGGAGAACATTTTACAAGGACTAGCCAAGGTTATCTGGATGACATACCAATAACAGGGAAGACCAATAAATGGAGAATGTGGACAAAGTTATTAAATGTTTCCCCCAGCTGGGCATGCACCTTTTGAAGGGAAAATGTGTGGTTCAGGCACCCCAAGTCACCTAATAAAAACTGAAAGAACTGTGGATGCTGTAAATCAGGAACAAAAACAAAGTTGCTGGAAAAGCTCTGCAGGTCTTGCAGCATCTGTGAAGAAGAAAACAGAGTTAACTTTTTGGGCCAATGATCCTTCCACAGAACTGAAGTCAGAACTGAGGAAAGGTCGCTGGACCCAAAAAGTTAACTGTTTTTCCTTCACAGATGCTGCCTGACCTGCTGAGCTTTTCCAGCAACTTTGTTTTTTGACCCCACGTCACCTACTTGGATTACAGAGTTGACAAAACCAGGTTACACCTGTTGGAAGATGAAGTGAGAGCGATCAAAGGAGCCTAGGCTTCCATGTATGTACTGGAGCTTAGGTATTTCCTTGGTTTAGTGAATTATTATGGAAAATTGATGCAAAACCTGGGCTATTGAAAAAGGGTCAGCCTTGAAAGTGGACATGTAGCCAAGAAATGGCCATTAGGGAAGTGAAAAGGCGGCTATCATCATCTAAGGTATTGGCTCAGTACGATCCAAAAACAAGAGGTTAGTGCTGACACATGAAGCCTCCCTGTACAGTATCAGGGTAGTGTTGGCTCACCAGTGCCCAACAGAGGAATGCCTGATAGCATATGCTTCCCAGACTTAGGCAGATGGCGAATGAAAATATGCCCAGATAGAAAGGAAGATTTGGTTGTCCTCTTTGGTGTGAGGAAGTTCCACCAGTATCTTTTCAGATGGGAATTTGTCATTGTAACAGATCACAAACCCCTGCTAGAGCTACTGAAGGAAGATGAGGCGATGCCACCCATAGCTTCCAGTAGAATTCAGCATTGAGCCCTTATTCTCAGCACATACAAGTTAGAACACATTCCAGGAAGCCATGAGCGGATACTGTACTGGCAATGCCTTTTTGGAAGAGTCCATTTTCAGTTTTAAACTTCCTGGAAACCCTCCGTCTTCCTGCTGACAATAACTGTCTATGCATGCAGAAAGATCCTAGCAAAACTGAAACCGCTAGTGGTAGTGGGGTATATAGAAGGGCCATCGCAACCAGGATTGAAACCTTACAGGACCTGGTGAGACCAGATCACTATTGGGGATGGCATATTACTATGGGGAGCAAGGGTGATTGTCCCAAGTAAAGGTCACTGTCAGATGTTGGCCAAACTGCACCAGGGGCTTCCAAGATGAAGATGCTAACAAGAAGTTGTATCTGGTAGCCAGGGTTGAATGCTGAGATAGTTGCATTGGTGGGGCAATGCACGGAGTGCCAACAAGGACAAAAATTACCACCAGCAGAGCCCTCACATTTGTGGGAATGGTGGTGTAAACCTTGGACTCAGTTGCATGTTGCCTGTGCCAGTACTTTAATAGGCTCAATGTTCATGGATATTTTGGACACCCTTTCAAAGACATTGGATGCGTGTCAAGTTCTTTTTAAATTCAGATGACAATTGAGAATCATCAACTCCCGGAAGTATTATCTCAGCCAATGGTACGTCATTTACCAGCAGGGAATTTGAATATTTCCTGATGTCAAATGGCATTCGGCACATAAGAACAGCTGCATACCATCCAACGTCCAATGGTCTAGTGGAAAGAACGGTCCAAACATTGAAGTTAGGCTTAAAGAAGTAGCCTACAGTGTCACTTGATACCAAACTGTCCTGGTTCATGTTCGAATATAGGACCATCCTGCAAACAACAACCAGGATAGGTCCAGCAGAGTTGCTGATGGGGTGAAGACTCCGCATCAGATTAAAGCTGGTATTTCCAGACCTGGATGGTGGCAGAGGGTGAAATGGCAACAGGAATGCCATTGCTGGCCGAAAGCCCCCTCTAAGTGAGAGAGACCATTTAATTTGAAATAATTAAACATCTGGAATTAAGAGTCTAATGAGGTCCATGAATCTATTGCTGATTTGTCAGAAAAACCGCTCTGGTTCCCTTTCGGGAAGGCAACTGCCATCCTTACCTGGTCTGGCCTATATGTGACTCCAGATCCACAGCAATGTGGTTGATTCTTAACCACTCTTTGGACAATAAATGCAACCTAGCCAGCGATGCCCTCATCCCATGAATGAATAAAGTTTGGTGCTGGGACCACGCAAATGGCCCTATATGGATATGAAGTGAGGTCGATGCGTGGTCAAATCTCTTGACTTATGAAGTTTGGATAGGTGATACAGTCCTGAACAAACATGCAGATCAACTGAAAGCTGTTACCTTGCAAACAGGGCAGGAACAAAACATACCCGGCCACTCAAACAGCCAGAAGGTCTGTCGGAAACCATAGGTTCTTCCACTCTCCCTAGTGTTGTGGAAACCTCAGAGTCCAAGAAGAGGAGGAAACTCGGCTGACACGCTCTGGATACGATATGGGCTGCAGACTGGCACGTGCCACCTGTATCAGAGTCTGAGCTGGAGGAACCAGATCTACAAGGGAGAAACCAAGCCTCCATCCAAGGACTTAGTCGGGGTGGGGTGACATGGTAATTGAAACTAACTGGATCTTGGTGACTAAGAGATCCTTGATTGGGGTTGTTAACCCGGGCCAATCAGGAAAACCCTGGATGGCCAATATAATTAGGAGATTTAGCATCTCTTCAGACCAGGGGACTGACTCCAAGTTGGCTGGCCATAAGTAAATAAAGGGTGACTGGCTGACAGAAATATGATCTCTGTACAGTTGTTTCAGAAGTATTGAATGAATGGCAGAACCCTTGTCATCAACACAGAGGGATCTGGGAGTACAGGTCTACAGTTCCCTGAAAGTAGCAACACCAGATAAGGCAGTCAAGAAGACATATGACATTCTTGCCTTCATTGTTTGGAGCTTAAAGTGTAAAAGTTGGCAAGTTATATTGCTGCTGTGTAGAACTTTAGTTAGGCCACATTTGCAATATAATGTAGAGGTCTGGTTGCCACACAGGAGCTTATGAAGGCTTTGGAGAGGTACAGAAATGACTTACTGGGAGGTTGCCAGATTTGTAGGGTATTAGCTGTGAGGAAATATTGGAAAAATGTGTCAGAGATAATAGGAACTGCAGATGCTGGAGAATCTGAGATAACAAAGTGTAGAGCTGGATGAACACAGCAGGCCACTTGTGCTCCCAAGATGCTGCTTGGCCTGCTGTGTTCATCCAGCTCTACACTTTGTTACCTCTTATATTGGAAAAATGTAGTTGATTTTCACTTGAATGCCAAACTTGATAGAAGTTTACAAAATTGAGATGCATGAATAGAATGGGTAGTAAGTCTTTTTCCTGAGAGGAGAATTGTCAATTACTAGGGAACATGGGGTTAAGGTAGAAGGGGGTAAGTTTAAAGGAAATGAGAGGCAATGTTTTTACACAGTAAATACTTGAATGGGCTGCTAGAGGAAGTGGTGGAGGTGAGTAAAACAGCAACATTTTAAGACTTTCTTGACAGATATATGTGCAGGGAGTAGAGGTCTACAGACTGCATTTTGCTTTTCAGTTTAGTAAGTCATTGTAGACTTGGTGGACCAAAGGGCCTGTTTTTGTTCTGTACCCTGCTTTGCTTTTATTTTTGTTTTGCACAGAATGTTCAGTTAAAAATTTAATGCGCGGCACAGATCCATCTTCGTTGGGCTGAATTAATATCATTTTAGCTCTGAAGAAGGGTCACTGGACTTGAAACTTCAACTCTGATTTGTCTCCATGTTGTTGCTAGACCTACTGAGTTTCTTCAGAAATTTTATTTTGTTTGATTTCCAGGATTTACAGTTATGTTTAATTTTAATTTCATTAATGTTCAGTTTTTATTCAATTAATTTGAAGTAACTATGCAGAAATGTTTTTAATGAGTGGATTGCTTGAGGGATTGATCACGCTGATTTGGAGGATATGCTGTTTTGAAAGATTGCCGCTTATGCATAATGAATGGCACAGCATTATGGTGAGGCCTAGAGAAGATTTCTAATATTGTAGCCAGTTGCCTGAGACTGCACATACGTAATGTCAAGATGTTGATCTGAGGCAAGGCAGGGGGAGAAGTGTAAGTAAACAGGAACAGGGCAAAGGGCACAAGTGGGAGCTAGATCAGCAGCTGGATAGTGTCATAGTGACAGTGAGGGAGCTCAGGAAGGCAAACCTATTTCAGTATCTGGCATCAATGGAATGGAACCCCAATAATAAATTTATGGGAAGCATTCGACAGAGTTGTCCTGATGTATTATCTCAGCAGCACTAATAGCCATGGAGTCTGAGAATCTCCAAGCATAGAAGGAAGCTGTTTGCCCATTATGCTTGTGCTGGCTCTATGGTGGAGTGAATCAAACATTTTCAAAACCTTGTATTCTCCATTTTCCAAGTATTTATCCAGGTTTATTAAAGTTGATAGTGAATTTGCTTCTACCACCTTTTTAACACATATCATTCCTGATTTATAACAGCCAGCTCTCTAAGAAAACAATTTTGTTCACCTCAATCCTTTATTCCCCTCCTTTTGTTTTCACCAGTTATCTTAAGTCCATATCAACTAGTTGTTGACCATCCTGCCGGGCAGAAAGTTTTCTTTTTAAACAAAAACTCTTCATGTGTTAAATCTGGTCTTAACTTTAAAAAGTGATAGATTCCAGCTTGTTATGTGCTGTTTTTTGCAGTTGAAGTGCCCAATCCCTAAGATTATTTTAATAGATCTCTTCTGTGCCCTCAAGGAGACCTTGACATCCTTCCTAAAGTTCAGAGATAAACATGATACACCAGCTGAGACTTAACTAGTGATTTATAAAGATTCAGAATACCATGGCTTCTTTGCTTTTGTACTCAGAACCTCAAACTATTCTTTTTTTTAAACAGGCTTCACAATTTAGTGTGCTGCAATCAAAGATTTGTGCATGGACACCTCAAGTGTCTCTGTTTCTGAACTCTCATTGATATTATATCGTTTAGTTCCTATTGTCTCTCCTCATTTGTTCTCATAAAATACATGAACTGGGAATAGAAATCTGAAATTATCAGTCTATATCCTTTTGAAGTCTGCCATCTTCATTTTTTATATTTCCAAGTTTCATGACCTTTCAAACTTTGAAATTGTGTCCTTTATACCTATGTCCACAATGTATACCAAAAAGTGCAATGATCCAGTGAATGAGCCATCAGAACACAATTCTATTGCAGTGGATCTAGGGAACTATTTATATTAAATGCTGAAACCAATTAAAAAACCTGACAAGCAGGATCTATATATTGTACTAAAAACAAACACCCGCACCTCTCAGCATCTTACAAAGCTGCTGCTGTGCAACAGATGTTTTCCTTGAGTTTCGGTGCATTTCATATTCAGTCACTAAGTAGTGAAAATCTATTTGCTGTGTACACTGACTCTGCTTATTTTCTAGGATCTGCTGATGTGGGTACAAGAAAAATCTGAAGTGGAAGTTGTGGACCTGGTTTTAAAATTGCGTGAGAAACTGGTAATATTTCCCTTTGGTTGTACATTTCTCAATGAATTGGAGTGTGTCACTATCTATAGATTGTTATCATGGTGTAAGGAAATTCATTCAAAATGTCACTTTGTTTATTTTCTACCAATTTCAGGATAGATCCATTGATTAAATATGGAGTGAAATCAGAAGGATAATGCCAAGCTTATGAATTTAAGAACTTTGAGCATATATATCCCATTTGGCCCCTCAAACTGGCTCTGCCATTCATTAAGATCATGGTTGATCTGACTGTAACCTCAAATCCACATTCCCAACTGTCCCTGATAACCTTTCAACCACTTGCTTCACAGGAATCTATATACCACTGCCTAAAAATATTTAAGGAACCTGCTTGTACTTGTCAGAAAGAGAGCTCCGCAGACTTGGGGACCCTTTGAGAGATTTTTTTCTAATTCTTGTTTTAAATGGACATCACTGATTTTTAAATGTGTCCCCTAATTCTGGTCCTTTGCACAAGTGGAAATACCCTTCAGCATCCACCCTCATGATCTTGTATATATAAACAAGATTGCCTGTCACTGTTTTCAAAACTCAAATGAATACAGGCCCACCTTTTCAAACTTCTCCTATCCTAAGAATCAGTAAAGTGAATTTTTTTTGAACTGCTTCTAACACACTTGTATTCCCTTCTTATTCTGTGTTCCATGACCAATTCATGTTTTAATCCAAACCCGAGTGATTGTCTCTTACCCACCAGTTAAATCTGTTATCTAATTTATCAGCAGTTTACTAGACTTTGACACTGTCTTTACTGAAATGCTTTCTGTGCAGCATGCAGATGACATTTTTCTCTATTGCCAATGCTAAAGCCTTTCCATTGAAACATTACTTAGCGGTTGAATCCAAGCTAAAAGAATTTTGTCATTTGCATAAGGTTTAAACAAATAGATTCCTTTCTCATAGTTCAATACTGTCAGTCCAACTTCAAAGCGTATCCTTAAATCCTTTCTTTCTCAAGCACAAAACAAATCTTCTGAATCTATTTATACACCCCTTCTTCTCTGCTGTACCAAACAACTCCAGAGTCCTACAGTATGTTGTATGATGTCATTGGAAACAGGAAGTAGTGAAGGAACATTGATAAATGAAATGAATGAACAGAGTTATGGCAGATGACATTCAATGTACGAAAATGAGATATTCCACTTTGGACTCAAGCAAGTTAAATTACGTAGTGAAGAAGTAAGAACTATAGAAGAACAAAGACATTCAAGAGATTCAATATAAATGCCACTTAAAGCCAGTGCGCAGTATGAAAAATGGACATTTCAAGAATAGTGGGAGCAGAAAGGTGCAGGGAGTACCTGGGTCTTAGCAGTGCAAGTCCCCGCTGCAGGGGCAAGGATTTATAAGGTGTTGAGTGCCACAGTTGGAGGGGAACCAAGAGATTTGTTAGAGTGAGGAACTCTTTCATTGAGGAGGCAAGCTTTAATTTTATGGTTTATGACCCTTGTTCAGGGCACCATAGGGCAATAGTTTGTATGTATTAAATTGAATCATTTAATCACTTTTGCATCTTTTGTGAGATCACCCTTTAAACTTCAATATTCTAACAAAGATTATGTTGGTATATAAAACCTGTCTTAATTTAACTATCCAAGTCCTATTACCATTATTTTGAAATTGTACTGCACATCTCGCCACTAAGTGTTCCTTAGAGATATAGTATAAGAGGAAAATATTTGATATTAAAAAGAAAAAGTGTTGTCAAAATTAATGCAGCTAAAAGTCAACAGTTTTGCTGGACTTGATAATGTATTTATTTTAATAGACAGAACATAAATTATTGATAGATTAAATTTGATCTTACAGAATTCTGTGGAATTCTGAGACGAAGTCCCTTCTTCACATTGAGAATAACTTCCATCTTGTTATATGGCATCTTCACTGTGCTAAATGGGACTGACTTTGCACAGATCTAGCAACTCCAGACTGGGCATCTCGGTGACCTCATGGCCTGGCAAATCCCCACTCAACCATTACCATCCAGTGAGGGGATCAACCCTAGTTCTAAATGGAAAGTGCAGGAGGGCAGCCAGGAGCAGCACCAGGCATACCTGGTGATGAGGTATCAACCCAGTGAAGCCACCAGTAGGACGACTTGCACGCCAAACAGCATAAATAGCAAGTGATAGACAGGACTAGGCAATCACTTAACCAATGTATCCGATCTAAAATCTGCAGACCCGCCACATCCAGTCGTGAATGGTGATGGGCAATTAAACAGCTTGCTGGAGGAGGAAGCTCCACAAATATCCCCATCTTTAATGATGGAAGAACCCAGCACATCAGTGCAAAAGATAAGGCTGAAGCATGCGCAGCATTCTTCAGCTGGAAGTGGAGAGTGGATGATCCAACTCCGCCTCCTCCAGTGGTCCCCAGCATTACAGATACCAGTCATCTTTGGATGTGAGATCAAGAAATGATTGGAGACACTGGATACTGCAAAGGCTATGGGCCCTGACAACATCCCAGCAATAGTAATGAAGGCTTGTGCTCCAGAAATTGCCACTCCCCTAGCCAAGCTGTTCCAGTACTGTTACAGCACTGGTATCTGCCTGACAATGTGGAAAATTGCCCAAATTTGTCGTGTACATAAAAAGTAGGACAAACCCAACCCGTCAATTACCGCCCCATCAGTCTACTCTCAATCATCAGTAATGTCATGGCAGGCGTCATCAGCAGTGCTAACAAGCAGCACCTGCTCAGAAATAACCTCCATGATGCCCAGTTTGGTTTCCACCAAGGCTCGTGGCCTCATTACAATCTCTTTTTCAAGCATAGACAAAAGCACTGAATTCCAGAGGTGAACTGAGAGCAACAGCCTTTAACATCAAGACCACATTCAACACCGTGTGGCAGTACGAGCCCTAGCAGAGCTGGAATCCATGGTTATCAGGGGGCAAAATCTCCACTCGTTGGAGTCATACCTGACAGAGGAAAATGGTTGTGGTTGTTGGAGGTCAATTATCTCGGCTCCAGGATGTCTCTACAGGAGTTCCTCAGGGTAGTGTTCTCAACCCAACGATCTTCAGCTGCTTCATCAATGACTTTCCCTCCAGCATAAGAAGTGGGGATGTTAACCAATGATTGCACTATGTTCAGCACCATTCATGACTCTCAGATACTGAAGCAGTCCATGTTCAAGTGCAAACAAGATCTGGACAATATCCAGGCTTGGGCTGACAAGTGGCAAGTGACATTTACGCCACACAAATGCCAGGCTATGACCATCACCAATAAGAGACAAATGAACCATCACACCTTGATATTGAATGGTGTTGCCATCAATGAATACCCCACTATCAATATCCTGGAGGTTATCGTTGACTAGAAACTCAACTGGACTCACCACATAAACATAGTGGCTACAAGAGCAGGTCAGAAGCAAGGAATACTGCAGCAAATAACTCACGTCCTGACTCCTCAAAGCCTGTCTGCCATCTACAAGGCACAAGTCAGAAATGTGATGGAATACTTCTCGCTTGCCTGCATGAGTGCAGCCCCAATAACACCTCAGAAGCTTGATACCATCCAGGACAAAGCAGCCCGCTTGATTGACACAACATCCACAAGCATCCACTCCCTCCACCATCAACACTTGTAGTGACAGTGTGTACTATCTACAGGATGCACTGCAGAAATTCACCGCAGATCCTCAAACAATGTCTTCCAAACCCATGACCATTTCCACCTAAAAGAACAAGGGCATCACACGTATGGGAACACAAGTTCCCCTCCAAGTCACTCACCATCCTGACTTGGAAATATGTCGCCATTCCTTCACACTGTTGCTGGGTTAAATTCCTGGAATTCCCTCCCTAATGGCATTGTGGATAAATGTGCAGCAGGTGGACAGCAGTGGTTCAAGAAGGCAGCTCACCACCGCCTTCTCAAGGGCAACTAGGGATGGGCAAGAAATGTTGGCCCAGTCAGCGACCTCCACATCCCACAAATGAATAAAAAAGCTTTTCTAAACTGATGCCATGAATGGGTAGGTTGTCTTATGAGGAAAGATTGTACAGGCTAGGCTCATATCCACTGAAGTTTAGAAAAGTAAGAGGTCACTTAATTGAAACACACCATCTTTGTTTTGGAATTTTTGGAAGAGAATTTCAGATTGCACTAGTCTTCACACAAGGTAGTGATTCTTAACATCACCCTGAATGGCCAAGTTCTACTTGTCAGGTGTATGTCCCTTTTTTCTACAAGGATTATTATGGTATTTGTATATTGCATTGAATGTTTTTAAGCATCTTAAATGCCTCTTGGATCACTGTTTAATTTGTATTTCTTTTGCATGTACATAAATGTTTAGTAGACGCAACCTGTTGTCATTAATTTAAGTCTTCAAGCCCTAGTTCCATTCCTTTTTGAATTCGTACTGTACCACCTCCAAAACTAATGTATTCTAATGGAGGTACAGTGCCTCAAACTGAATTCAGTATTCCAGACAGGGGCTCTGCAGAGATCTGTGAAGATGGAAGAAGCTTATGTATTCTGGTCCTCTCTTTAAAAATAGAATGTTCTCCTGTGCTGCAGACTTTAATAATAGTCTTTTCCCGTGTGTGTGTGTGTGTGTGTGTGTAAGCACGCAAAGTGTATTAATGAATTAATGAACATTTACAATATCCATCTATAAACGTCTGTATTCTCTGATACCTGTTGAAAGCCAAACTATTTCACATTTTCAATTCCCTTTCATGTTATTTTTCATAATATAATGGGTGTTCTTTCCTGTCCAGATAAAAGCAAGGGTTCATCAGCTCTCACTTAGGGCAGACTTGCTGGAGAAACTGGAACTGTACTTGGAAACAGTAATCTGCTCCCTGCCTGATGATCTACAGGTCATGCTGCAGCAACATTGATTGGAATAGCAAGTGCCACGCAGGCAGTTCAGCCTGTCAGAAGAAATCAGAAGAAAGAAGTCGCATTGGACACCATGTTTTCTGCTGTCAGATTTTGAAATTTTCATTGTACAAAGAGCATTGCTTGCAGTGGTTAGATTGCAATAGAGTGAAAACTTCTTTCAGTAGCCAGAGTTATTTGCAAATGATGAACTGAAATGTTAATAATGTAACCTAACTTGTACACATAGTACTACTCTGTAGTTTTTAAAAGGTATCACCAGATTCAATTAAACAGTTTTAAACTCCATGTTGTTTCGACTTTGTATGTGGGATGTGGGCATCATTGTTCTTTGCCATCCCGAACTGACTTTGAGGTGATAGTGAACTTAACTGCTGCAGTGCACCTGTCGTAGATACACCCACAGTACTGGTAGGGCGTTCCAGGATTTTTTTATTCAGTGACAGTAAAGGAGTATCAATATAGTTCCAGGTCGGGATGAAGTGCTGCTTTAAAGGGAACTTGCAACTGATGTTATTCTTATATGCCTCTTGCCCTTGTTTTTCTAGGTGGTAGAGATTTCTGTTTTGGAAGATTTTATGGAAGGAAGTTTCTTGTGTTGCAGTAGTGCATTGTATATGGCACACAATGCTGTCATTCTGCATTGGTGGTACAAGGAGTAACTTTTTAAGGCAATAGATGGACTGCCAGTTAAGCAAGCTGCTTTGTCCTGACTAGTGATAAGCTTCTTGATTGTTCAAGTGGCACTCATCCAGGCATGTGGACAGTATTCCATCATACTCCTGACCACCTGTTGGAGATGGACAAACTTTGAGCAGACGTAAGTTACTGTTAAATTCCTTGCCTGTGGCCTGCTCTTATAGATGCTGTATTTGTGTTTGACCTAATTAAAGTTTTTGGTCAGTTGTAACTTTCAGGGTGCAGCTGGTGGAGGATTCACTAAGGATATGTTGTTAAATGTCAAGTGGAGATGATTAGATTTTCTCTTGTCAGAGATGGCCATTGCTTCTGGCATTTCTGTGGCATGAATGTTACTTGTCACTGCTGCATGTAACCAAGAACTGCTTCTGTATCTGAGGAGTTGCTATAGATTACTGACTGACTGCTAATTAGATTTTAATGTGAGAATGCAGTCGGTGACAAATAGCATTGCACAAACTGTAATAAGAGCTCAGTGCGATGACCTGATCTGTTGGCGCTGCCGGAATACTGGCCTGACTGATGGAAGACAAATTCTGCATTTGTGGTGGAAACTATAAATTGTTATAAAATCCATTCTGACGGTTGGCAACAGAATCGCGTTCTGAGGAATGGTCACCGGACCTGAAATGTTAACTCTCTGGTTTGCTTTTTTCTTCTCTCATTTTCCCAGACCTGCTGAGTTTTTCTAGCAACTTCTGTTTTTGTTCCTGATTTACAGCATCCACAGTTCTATTTTCTTTCTAAAGGTTGGCAAAACTATTTACATAGAACATAGAACATAGAGCATTACAGCGCAGTACAGGCCATTCGGCCCTCGATGTTGTGCCGACCTGTCATGCCGATCTGAAGCAGTGAAAGACTGGATTATGTCTGAACTTAAGATGACACTGCTGATTCTAATAATACTTCTTGAAACAAGAATATTTAAAGGCATGAATTACTGAAGTGATTTTGTAAGAAAAGACCAAGTTAAAAGCTGTTTAGAACATAGAACATAGAAAAGTACAGCACAGTACAGGCCCTTCGGCCCACGATGTTGTGCCGTGGAATATTCCTCATCCAAAAATAAATTAACCTAACCTACATTCCCCTCAATTCACTGCTGTCCATGTGCACGTCCAGCAGTCGCTTAAACGTCACTAATGACTCCACTTCCACGATTACCACTGGCAAACTATTCCATGCGCTCACAACTCTCTGGGTGAAGAACCTCCCTCTGACATCTCCTCTATAGCTTCCTCCTAACACCTTAAAACTATGACCCCTCATGGCAGTCAATCCTGCCCTGGGGAAAAGTCTCTGGCTATATAACATAGAAATAATGTTAGTAGTTTTATGTGGTTGTGGTTATGCAAAGCTTTAGCTATCCTATCAAGCTAATAGAAATAGGATTATGAAAAGGTATCAAATGCTCAGTTGAACTCCATGCTCACTGTACTCCTATCGGCCCTTAATTCCCCAAATCACAAATTCCTAAACTTGCTCTTGGTCAGCCTCTTACACGTGCCATCTCCAGTGGTTTTGCTAGTCCCATTGCGTTAAGTACAGATAAAGCCATTTAAAGTTTTTGAGAAGATATGTAGCTCAAGTTGTGGCTGAGGTTGTACACTTGCACACTAAACTGAAGTGTTTGATTGCCAAGGCTCTGTCATCCTCCTGGGATACACTGCCAGCGAGCCCCCGGCGCCCTGTCCCACCTGCCATCCACATATCTAGTTCGCTGGTGTGGTTAGCATCACTCCCGGCCCTGCCCCCCAGTGATCCGTACATCAGGTCCAGCCCAGCGCGACTGCCGACAGAGCCCCGGCCGGAACGCCAGGCCTCCAGGAACTCCCCGGCACGTCTCCGGCCCGTGCCATTAAGGATGCGTTGTCCCAGTTGAATTTGTGTCTTTCCGTGCCCGCGCGCACCGAGACGAGCGAGAAACGATCGCGTCCCCCGACGACCAGTCCGCGCCCATGCATCCGCACCGTCAGTTTTTCCACCCGATTGGCCCGTGCAATGGCTCCCACAGTCCCTGCATGGCATCCCGTAATCATACTAGCCCTATTGGTTGGTGGTATGGGATCCAGTAGCTGTTACAGGGTGATTACAAGGTGTAGAGCTGGATGAACACAGCAGCCCAAGCAGCATCCGAGGAGCAGGAAGGCCGACGCCCCGGGCCGAGACTCCCCCCCCAGAAACGGGGGAGGGCAAGGGGGCTCCGAAACAAATAGGGAGAGAGGGGAAGGCGGACAGAAGGTGGATGGAGGATGGAGAAGATAGGTGGAGAGGAGACAGACAGCTCAAAGAGGTTTGAGGAAGTACATTTATGAAGGAAATAGTGAATTTTGTTTCTATGAATTTTCAAAAGGCAATTGATAAAGCCTTGAAAAATGGCTGTTTTCCTTGTAAGGGGAGAATGAGATATCCAATAAAGCTGTTTAAAATTGGGACAGTAGAAACAGCTGGTTGGTTTTTTTGGTGATTAAGCTGTCATAGCTACAAGTATAATTGTCAGAGATTAGGGCAGAGAGTTGCAGAATTATGAGGATGTAAAATTCACTTGATTGAAATACACGGTATCAACATGAAAAGTAAATTAAGAATAAGTAAATTAAGAATAAGTAATTTAAGGAAAGGTAAAGGAACTGAAAATGGGGTATTTGGGCTCTTTCAAAATGCCTTCAAACACAGCTTTCTAATACTTTGACCTGATTCAATCTGCTGCCCTAATTTTGGAGGAACTTTTTCTCCTTGAACACTGACTTACTCTGGTCACTGATATGAAACCATTAGAGCCCTGAACTTTTTTATGTTTAACTCATCTACCTAATCTAATTTGTTACAAGATATTACAATTTTCTGGCCTTGCAAGCTTAGTTTCTCGATGATTCTGCATGTTTTGAAATGTAATTCTCATTACTCTGTTTATTTCTTATCCAGGTCAATAAGTGAGAAATTAATACTTAAATTGGTAATATTGAAGATTGCTTCTCCTGCTTTCTTCAAAATACGGTGTGTCATGGAACCCACTATTATAACAGTTCTTTACATCTTCAATGGAGAAGGATAAATCTAGTGACAAAAGGGCAGTCAGTTTAACTGAGAAAGTTAAAGACATTAACCCAGGATATACTGAAGTGACAGTTGGAAAAAATGTACATGAATAAAATGAAAGCACACATTTTGTAAAAAGCAAGCTGTGCATCACTAACTTAGTTGAGCTGTTTGAAGTAACGGGCTTGATGAGGACATTGTATATTTATCAAATGCCTTTTTTGAAAGCCATGTCCACATCCATTGCAGTGTAGAATTGTTATCAATATTGTTGACATAGAAATCCAAGAGAAGTCATGAAATTATTGTTTTGCAAGTAGAGAAGTACATACAATGGAGACTCTCCGGTCAGTTGTTGTTTTATATATTAAGGGCATTATTTGGATTTGCAGATGAGAACCATCTGGAAAATGGAGTAAAGAAAATGAAAGTAGTAAGTCTTCAGAATATAGATGGCGGATGCAGTTTCATGCAGAGAATGTGTGAAATTATCTCATTTGGAACAAGAAACATAAGGATGTCAGTTGAGCTAATGGAGGACAGCAAGAAAAATATTATACAGAATTTGAGTTTCAGAACTGAAAGTTGTGCTGGATAAACATGAAGTTTGAGGAGAAGTTAGAAATGTAGAAAGCTTTGACAGATATCATAAAGAAGACTATTGACCATCTTGAGGCTGTTTAAAAGTGTCAAAGGATCTTTTGCCTTTTCCAAAAATGTGTGAAGTTTAAAAGCACAAAAATGATACTAAATTTTAATAATCATTTGTGCACTATGACCAGTTTTGGGCACCACAAGAAGGATAACGAGGTTTTGGAGAGGGTTCTGGGGGATTGATTAGATTGGTAGCAGCCCGAAATGGCTGTAATATGCAGACATCAAAAAAGCTTAGAAGGGATTAAGCAGAAATTTAATTGAGGTGTTGAACGTTGTAAAGGTAGGGGTGTGTGTGTGGGGTGAGGAAATAAAGGGGAGATGGGTGGAGCAAGCTGTTCCTATTGGCAGAATATTTAGTAACCAGAGGCGACAGATTTAAGGTGTTTGGCAGATGAACTGGAATAGAGGGACAGAATAGCGGGAGATCAAACTTTTGAATGCAGTTTCAAATAATGGACACAGATTCAACAAGTGAAGAGGACATTAACAGTCTGGTAGAGCCATGCATTTTCAATGTTATTACAATTAAACAACCCTTCCTTGAGGTATTTCCCTGTGTTTTTATGTGCTGAGCATAAAGTTGTGTAAAGACCCATTTTTATTTTGGACTGTGAAATTTAAAAATTAAAAGAGAACATAAAAACATGGAAAATGGAAGTAGGACGAGGCTACTTGGCTGATCACCCAACTCAGTAGCTTATCCTGCATCCTCCCCATAACCTTTTGATACCATTCACATGCCACCACCACCACCACCCCGTGCCATCCAGTGGCCTCTTGAATACATTCAATGCTTTGACATCAACTACTTCCTGTGGTAATGAATTCCACAGGCTCCCTACCCTTTTTGGGTGAAGTAATGTCTCCTCATCAGTATCCTAAATTTTCTATCCTGAATCCTCATCCTGTGGCCTCTGTATTTGAACAAACCTGCCACTGGGAACACCCTCCCTGCATCTACCCCTGTCCAATCATGTTAGAATTATATAAGTCTCTAACGAACTGGCCCTATGGCAGCAACTGAACATCACACCAAATGAAACTAGTCCTTCTGCCTTCCTTTGGCTTATATCCTTCCATTCCTTGCATATTCATTGGCTTATCTAAACCTCTTTTACATGCCCCAATTGTATCTGCCTCCACCACCACCCCAGGCAGTGCATTCCAGACTCGTAACACTGTTTTAAAAAAACAAGTACCCCTCACGTCTCCATTGAACTTTTCCCCCTGTAACCTTTAAATGCATACCCATCTAGTATTAGACATTGCCACTCGAGTTGACAGTCAGAATCTTTTTCCCGATCTATGCATCTCATAATTTTAATGACTTCTATCAAGTCTCCCCTTAACCTCTGCCACTCCAGAGAAAACAAGCTGAGTTTTTCTAGCCTTTCCTTCTAGCTCATGCCCTCTAATCCAGGCAGCATCCTGGTAAACCTGTTCTGCACCCTTTCCAAAGCCTTCACATCCTTCCTGTAATGTGGCGACCAGAATTGAATGCAATACTCTAAATGTGGCCGAACAAAAGTGTTATGAAGCTGCACATGGCATCCTGATTCATGTACTCAATTCCCTGATGAATAAAAGCAAGCATGCCACACACCACCTTTACCACCCTCCCCAACTGTGTGGCTACTTTCAGGGAGCTATGGACTTGAACACCACGATGACTCTGAACAACATTGATGTATAGAGGGCTGTCATTAACTGTACTTTTCCATAACATTTGATCTCCCAAAATGCAGCACCTCACACTTAACGTGGATTAAACGCCATCTGCCATTTCTCTGCCCATATCTGCAACTGATCTATATCCCACTGTATCCTTTGACAACCTTCTACACTACCCACAACTCCACCAATCTTTGTATTGTCTGCAAATGTACTAACACACCCACCTACATTTTCATCTAAGTCATTTATTTTTATATATATCAATATTACAAACAACAGAGGTCCCTGTAGAACACCACTAGTCATGGGTGTCCACCTATAAAACACCAATACCCCCTCTCTTTCATATGTGCAAGAAATTCTGAATCCATGTGGCTGTATCACCAATGGATACCATACATCTTAATCTTCTGGATGAGCCTACCATGAGCGACACTGCCTTACTAAAATCCATGTAAACAACATCCATTGCTACACCCTCATCAATCACCTTTGTCAACTCCTCAAAAAAGTTGATTGAGCCACTAAGATATGACCTGCCCTACGCAAAGCCATGCTAACTGTCCCTAATTAGGCCAGGCTTTTCCAAATGTGCATAAAACCTACCTTAAGAACTCTCTCTAGCTTCCCAACCACGACATGAGATTCACTGGTCTGTAATTTCCTAGATTATCCATGTTTCCCTTCTCGAACAGAGGAATAACGTTAGTTACTCACCAGTCCTCTGGGACCTCTCCAGTGGCTAGTGAGGATACAAGATCTTGGTCAAGGCCCCAGCCATCTCCTGTCTTGTCTGTCTCAATTACCTGGGGTAAGATATCATTGGGCTCTGGGGCTTCATCACTTTAATGGTCTTCAAGAGATCCAACACCACTTCTATCTAGAATGAAAATGCCCTAGCATGTTAGCACACTCTACACATATCTCACTATCCGCCACATTGTTTCCCTGGGTGAATACCAATGCAAAGTACCCATTTAGGTTCTCACCCACATTCTCTGCCTCTGAGCACAAGTTCGCTCCTTTATATTTGAGTGGTCCTAATGTCTCCCTAGTTATCATCTTGTTTTTAATGTTTGTATAGAATGTCTTGGGATTCTCTTTTTAACCCTGCTGCTTTAAATTAGGGAAATGTTGTTCTTTCACAATGGGTTCTTGTAACATTTAAGTTGAATCTACAGTGTTCCCTTATTCAAGTAATAGGAGAAAATGCTAGACAGAATGGCACTGTGTGCACATGTTTACATGTCTTTTCAGGCAGTTTTGCCCAGAGACATTTGTTTGTCTTCAATCAACCAGGTGTGTAGATTCAGAACTTTTCAATTCTTGGCCAAGTGGTTACAGCCTCCTGTTTGGATAATCCAGAAGAAACTTCTTACCTGCAAAGAGAGACCATCTACATTTTTCTCTCTTCCATGTGGTGAAGTAACAATCTCATGGTAACGGTTCTTATTCATAACTTCCCTGTAAATTATTCTTCCTGAAAATTATTTTCTTTTATTTATTAATAGGATGAGGACGTCACTGGCTCGACAGCATTTATTGCCCATCCCTAATTGTCCAGAGGGCAGTTCAGAGTCAACCACATTGCTGTGGGTCTGGAGTCACATGAGGGCAGACCAAATAAGGATGGCAGTTTCCTTCCATAAAGGACATTACTGAACCAGGTGGATTTTTCCAATAATTGACAATTTCATGGTCATCATTAGATTCATAATTCCAGATATTTTATTGAATTCAAATTTCACTGTCTACCACGGTGGGATTCAAACATGGGTCCCCAGAATGCTATCCAGGTGTCTGGATCAACAGTCTGGTGATACTACAACTAGGTCATTGTCTCCCCTTGTTGAAAGGAAAAACCACCTTCAGAGACACTGAAAAGGTGAATCTTCAACTAGTGAGTTCAACTAAAGATTGAGACTCAAGTTATCTATAATCTTGTGTCAATTGCCAAGAGTCAGAAGGCGGCCAAAACAACTCATCAACATCTTTGAACAGATTTGTACTTCTGACTTCTTTTTCTTTTTCGTTTCCCTTTCCCAGTTAATAGTTGTTTTGTCATTGTGTTTATTAGCATGGTAGATGAGAATTTTCATTGACAACCATACTTTAATTGGCTCCTGATCAGGTGCCTGTGGTTTTGTGGGTTTAGTGTAGCAGAGAAAGATCTAACCTGCAAAGACAAAGCATCAAACCTCTTTCTCTGTCTGTCTGTCTCTCTCTTGAATGGAGGTGCCAAAAATTCTCCAGTACTAGCTAGCTGGTTCTCACTCCTCTTTGCCTCCAAACTATCTTGTTGGAAGGAAGATCACTTCCAGAAATTCTCAATAAATGAATCAAAGATGGCAACAACAATGTTGTTTCATCAGCAAAGAACAAAAAAAAGCAGTTGGGAAGTTTCAGTCATGAGGAGAAATTGAATCAGCTTGACTTTTCTTTGGATAAAGGTGATTTGCCAGATGCTTTTGAAAGACAATTAAGATTGTTTGAAACTTGATAGAGGCACATTTACAAAAAAATACTCTAGCAGACCTCAACAAGTGAGACAGTCTCACACAAAAGAAAAATTAACATGTTGGGAGAACTGTTAATGTTAATTATTCAACTGCAGCATCTATTTAAAATTACATAAAGAAATTTAAATGCATTCATTACTAACAGAGTTAAAGATCTACAATTCTGTATCTAATAATGACAGAAGTCATTCAAAGCACGATCTATACACAAAAAAAGACAAAGGAGAGTACAACCAAAATTTATGCTCAAGCAATTTGCATCAAAGTCTCCAAACCAATTTTTATTAACTATCCTACACATTTGTTACATTTCAAAGTAATTCCTAAATGTCCAGGACAAGGAGAAATCACAATGAGTATGCTCGTATGGAATAGCAATGAGTTAGAGGTAACTGCAAATCTACAAGGCAAAGGCAGTCTGACTACTGAATGGATTTAAACATGCCCATTGTGTTCTACGATGCCAAATGCAAATTACAATGTGACTGACAGAACACTGTGATGAATCACTGAACACTTAGAGTCATAGGGATGTACAGCTCGGAAACAGACCTTTTGGGTCAACTCATCCATGCTTACCAGGTATCCTAAATTAAATCTTATCCCAGTGCCAGCAATTGCCCATATCCTGTGAAATCCTTCCTATTCACATACATCATTTAAAGAGGCAGCTGGATGGGTAATTGTACCAACCTCCACCATGTCCTCTGGCAGTTAGTTCCATACTCGCACCACCCTCTGTGAAAAAGGTTGCCCCTTAGGTCCCTTAAGTCTTTCCCCTCTCCTCTTAAACCTATGCCCTCTAGTTTTGGTCTTCTCTACTGTGGGGAAAAGACGTTGCCTATTAACCTTTTCCATGCCCTTAATGATTTTTATGAAACTCTATAAAGTCACCACAAAAGGCTTTGATGCTCCAAGAAAAATGACCCCAGCCTACGCAGCCTCTCCCTACAGCTCATACCCTCCAATCCTGGCAATGTCCTTGTAAATCTTTTACAAGCCCTTTCAAGTTTAACATTTTCCCTATATATTAAAAAAACACAAAGGACTGTGGATGCTGTAAATCAGGCAAGAGTAGCAATTGCTGGAAAAGCTCAATCAGTCTGGTAACATCTATGGAGACAAATCAGGGTTAACTACTGAGGAAGGGTCACTTGATCCAAAAGTTAACTTTGATTTCTTTCCACAGATGTAGCCAGACCTACTGAGCTTTTCTGGCAAAGTCATAATCTTTCCTTTATCAGGAAGGCAAGAACTGGATGCAATATTCCAAAAAAAATGGCCTAGCCAATGTGCTATACAGCCTCAACATGACCTCCCAACCCCTACACTCAATGCACCGACCAATAAAGGCAAGTGTATCAAATGCTGCGTTCACTACCCTATATCTGCAACTCCACTTTCAGGGGACTATGAACATGGACTCCAATGTCTCTTTGCTCAGCAACACTCCCCAGAACCTTACCATTAAGTTGGGTTAGGCCATGTGTATAGTAGTTTCACTGCCACCAATAATCTGGAATGCACTGTCTGAATGGGTGTTGGGAAGAGTTCCAAGGGCATTAAACTTGAAAAGGGAACAGTTGCAGGGCGTATGGGAAAATAAGTGGGAAGTGGGATTCATTGATTATGTCTTTGAAGGAGCCAGCAAAACATGATGGCCCGATAGTATCATGCAGCGTGGCAAGTTTATCAATTAAATTTTTCCTTTAGTTGGGCAATCAAAAATCAGCAGCAATACCATTCAGTTTGGTACAACATTCCAAGGCACTTCATTAATCAAACTGATCTTGTAAGATAGCTGTGACTTCAGTGGAAAATCTCAAATCTGTCATGTTGTCCTTTCTCTAATTTCTGTTGCCTTTGAAGTCATGCAGAGTGAAAAGGAACCACTTGTGGAAATGAGATTATTAAATAAATGACTGAAATTCCGATGTGAAGGATTTAAATCTCAAACACATACAAAACAGAAATTGATGAAGAAATTCAGCAGAATCTCTGCTGGGTCACTGTACTTGAAATATTAACTTATCTCCACAGATATTGCCAGACCTGTTAAGTTTCTCTGGCAATTTTTGTTTGTGCACGCATTCGGATCGCTAGCATTCACATTTCTGTACTTTACTTAATCTAAGTTGTGAGAGAGAAACATAGGTATTTGACTGACCTGCTGAACTAGCAGTGTTCTTTGTACAGAAAAATAGCTATAGTTCAAAGCACTGAAAAAAAACACTTGTGAAAAGGCAAACTGATGCCTGCATTGAAGAACACAGGGTCAAAATCTTCACATCAAAAGAATCAGGAGTGAATGAAATAGGGAAAAATAAGTATTAGCAAGCCCTTTCTTTAGCTTCCTGTATGGTCCCCATTATAAACACAAGATTATTTTGTAAACAAGAATGCTATTTTACAAAGCAAAGCTTCTTGGCAGTAGAATTTAAAGGTCTTACAGAAACTTTATTAAAGCAAATTAGTTTCTTTCAAGAGTTGTTTTATATCCTTAATCCTCTCAAAATTGGAATATAGAGATAACTGGTTGACATACTATTCCAATGTCACATTATGAACTAGAGTACTGTTGCCAGATTAGGCTGTTAGATGTGCATTAGGAGGATTTTATTTTTTGGCAATGGCAGTGACACTAAACTATAGTACAGCTAGTGTTTACAGAAATAAATGCCCTGCTATAAAACTCTATTAGTAAGAAATACCTGAAAAAGTGCATTTTCTATTAAATAACCAAATAACAACTATCACGGTCCAGAATAAGTGGTGTGTAAGTCATCTTTTGCCAGAGCCCCACCAGCTGCTTGCCTGCTGTTTCATTACATTTTGCTTCTCCTGAGGACTAAAGTGCAACACTGTGAGAATAGCAGTTAATGTCTGCTGGCGCCCAAGGGCATCTGGCATGGTTAGAAACCGGTATGTTACATTTTTTACATACTCTAGGTTCGCTCCTTCACGTTTCTTGTCTCTGAGATGTTTTTGTATCTCATCTTGAAGAACTTCTACTACTTCTTTGTGTCGTTCCTTCTCCATCAGAAGTCTATCCTCCAGTTCATGAATCACAGCTTCCATTTGGTGTTTCTGTTTTCTCAGTGTTGTGACCTCAAGCTCCTTTCGAGCTAGCTGTTCTGCATAGTGAAGAAAAGTGGGTTCATTGGATCCTGAAAAATTGGCTGTCTGTTTTAGAATATCTTGACAGAAATCTTGAGAGTGATCTGTGTTCTGAGAACCTTCCCCATCAGACCAAAACCTGTTCTCAAGATCATTTCTATGATTAGGTAGCCCACTAAAGCCTGAACGCAGAGTTTCGGTGTCTCTATCTTTCTCAGCTAAGACTGCAAGAGCTCTGTCTCTATGTTTATGCATTTCTTCTTCCAGTTTAATAACTCTCTCATGACACTGGCTCTCGAGCTTTTCTATTTCCTTCTTGTGAGTTGCTTGGAGTTGGCTAATGTCTAGATTCTTTGTTTCAATCTCAGCTTTGTGTTTGGTTTCCATTTCATCAAACGCTAGTCGCTGGGTAATATACTTCTCCTTCAGCTCTGCCAGCTGTTCGCGCAAACTCTCCAGCTCTTTGGTTGTATTGCCATCTTTGGCGTTCTTGTTTTTGAGAACAACTTGAGCCCTCATCTTGTAGCGTTCAAACTCTTCCTTCAGCTGCTTCAACTCTTGTTGATAATAGAAAACGGAGGCCTTCTCACCATCTGATGTTTCAGGTGTATCTGCCACATCAACTTCACAAAGTTTCTCTACGTCTAAGGGTTCCTGCGATTTCTGGATTGCCAATACCAATAGTCGCTTCAGCTTTTCCATTTTGTCTCTTAAAATATTAACATCAAGATTTGATTCATCTATTGTTAGATCTGAAGGGGCTCTGTTGGAAGCAGCAATAGCCAACGTCTTGTTTTCCATATCCAACTGAATTATACGTTCCTTCAATTTGTAAATTGTCATTTTGTCTTTCTGTTTACTCTTGTCATAAGTGCCAAGGAGATCTGAAAGCTCAGAAACTCTGCCTTCCAAATTTGCAACACGTTCTTCCTCCACTTGAGACAAGTGATGCAGCTGTTCCTGTGCCTGAGCAGCCTGAAGCACGGAGTGAAGGAAAATTGTGTTAACCATAAATGGATTCTACATTTTGGAACATTAGAAGGGATGAGAGATTACTATACATATATTTTTCTGCAGAAATATAATGTCAGACTGTACATCAACATTTACTGATATCTGTGCACAATTTTACATTGTCAGTGCGAGTAATTCTCACAGCCAAAGTACTACTAGTTTTCTGGTTGTCAAGAAAACAAAATTAAGGTAGATTCTGAACAATAAGCTTGGCAGACTGGAGGGCATGGTAAAAGTCAAAATTAGAAGATAAACAAATACTCTAAATAGTAGAGAACAGGTGCTAATCCCTGGAGGAAGAGTTGTGATCAGGAAACAGATGTAAAATGGGGATAAAGAGCTCAAAGAAGTTTATTGTAATGAGCAGCACAATGGATTGAGATGGAACTGAAAATACAGCTAAGAAAAACAAACTCATCAGTATTAGATAACAATGACAACTTCATTAACAGCGCTACATAACATTGAGTAAAACATCCTAAAGGAATGTTATCAAATGAAGTTTAATATCAAACTAGATCAGATAGGCAAAAGCTTAGTCAAGAATGTAAACTTTAAGACACATCCTGTAGGAGGAGAGATCAAGTCAAAACAGTTTGGGGAGTGAAGTCCACAATTTAGGACTAAGGCAGGTCAACAGTACATTACGAAAAAAAGGGTCGATGAAGTCAAATGAATTTGTGCAGAGATTGTAGGCCTGGAACTGTCTACAAGGATAGGGAAGGTCCAGGGCATGGAGGGATTTGAAAATAAGGATAAGAACTGTAAAATCAAAGCATCGTCAGATGTGAACAATTGGTGCAAGTTCGGACACGGGCAACAGTAGTTTGGATGAGTCTTACAAAAGGTCAAGGTGGGAGGCCTGCAGGAAAGCTGTTATATTTGAAAAGAGTCCAGTACATAAGCAACGTTAGTTACACTGAGAAAACTGCTAAGGGGAGGTGACTATAATGTCAGTTTTGATGCTCAATATCAAAGTAGCAAGCTCAATCATTCCAGGGACATAGGAGATGACAAATTTTATCATACTGATTCAGAAGGACAAGATTGTATAAACTCCTGGAATTACTGCTAAAAGAATGAACTCATCAGCAATTTAAGTTAAACTAACTGGAATTTGTCACATATGACAGATGGGCTATTCAGAGTTAGGTGCTTCATATTTCCTCAGAAACTGAAGCAGTCCATGCCATCATGGAGCAGAATCTGCTAACATTCTGACTTGGACTGTTCACTGGCAAGGAACACTTTCACCACATATGCCAGGCATTGACTATCTCCAACATGAGAGAATCTAACCATCTTTTCATGACATTCAATATCCTAGGGGCTTGCCACGGAGCAGCAATTTAGTTGGACTAACCCTATAAATACTGTAACTACAAGATCACAGATGAGGTTAAGAACACTTGCATGGAAGAGTGCAGTGTCAACACTCAAGAAATCTAGCTCTTTTCACAATATATTCCATTCTATCCCTTCACTGCAGAAATAAAGTGGCAACAGTGTGTACTGTCTATAAGAAACACTGTCGCAACCCCAACGAGCCTGCAATGGCATCTTCTGAACCTGCAACCTCAATTAGAAATAAAAGGGTTGTTGATGCAAGAGAAGCAAATGAAACTAGTTTAGTTTGGGGAATCTGGTAGGCACTGACGAGTTAGACCAAAGGGTCTGTTTCTGTGCTGCAAGGTCTCCTCCAAGTCTCACATCATCCCAACAGAACACTTTATATTCAACATATCAAGGGAATTAAGGATGAACAATAAATGCTGGTCTTGCCAATGACATTACAACCCATGAAAAAATAAATTTAGGACAAACACAACAGTCAGAGGTATACTGCCATTCAAAATCATCAGCAAGAATGATGCCACAACTAGCAGTAAAATTCTTTCAGCTGTGCGTAAACTGGGAAAACACATTCTCAAATAGTTCCGAAAACATTAAACTCTACCTTTCTCATTTCCAGTTGAAGCTGTGCTTGATAACGAGCCTTTGTCTCATTTATTTCTTCCTCCAATTCCTTTATACGTGGGTCTGGTCTTGTCCTCTCTTCTTCAGCAAGCCGTAATGCACACTTCACCTCATCTACTTCCCGACTCAGATGCTTCATTTGAGACTCACAGTCATCCACCCTGTCTGCTGCATGACTTTTTGATGTCAACATCTCCCTTGTATCTTCTAATTTTAGTTCTACATCTTGACGTAAAGCTCTCTCTTCCTGCAACAACTTTTGAAGTTCATGGAGCATTGAGGCATGATCACTCTGTTCCCGACTTCGTTCATGCTGCTGGGTAATGATGCGAGCTTTGGCCTCTGCGAGTTGTTCCTGGACTTTATTAACCTCTGCTTCGTAGATGGCACTTTCTTCTTCAAACTTTTGGGTCAAGACTTCTAGCTCCTGCCTCATTTTCTTTTTGTCTGTTAAATAGGATGCCTCCATGCGTGATTTCTCCTGTGTGACTGTTGCCAAAGAATTGGTCAGTGTTGCCAACTGACTCTTCAACTGCACAATTTTATCTGTGTCACTGATGCTTTGCTGCTCACCGCTCCCAACACTGATGCCGCTTTCTGAACCATTAGCTTCTTCAGATTTTGGGGAAGAGTTTCCTCCAGCCACATGTTCAACTGACCCTTTATCCTCCTCATTCAATTCTCCTTTGGTGCTCACTGCTGCATCCATACTATTCATTGTCCCCAAACTGTCCTCACTATGAACTGAACTTTGGTCATCTCCGGGTTCAGAGGTTGTACTTCCAGGACCTAAGTTCTGTAAACTTTTATCGACCTCTTGTGACACAGAAAGGACTTTCAAACTGGCCTCTAATGCCTCCTTTTCTTTGAGGAGGCTTTTGTAAGCACGGACAACATCTCGGAGACGTGTCTGGTATTGGAACAGTTGCTTCTTCTGTGTCTCAATTGTATCCAAAAGTTCTTTCTTACTGGGGCCACCAAAGTTCACACCAAACTTCTCCATTTCTGTTCAGAGAAGATCTCAAAGCAAGGAGCACATCTGCAACAAGGAAAATAAATATCATCAATTATTGTACCCTGTGATGTTCCGATACAGCAAACACTGGGCAGATGAAACTTGACAAACACTTTCCATCTCTGTGGGTCATAAGAAAGACGTTATTTTGAGAATTAACTCAGATAGTAAAAGTCAGTGAAGAAAAGAAACTACAATATGACAAAAGGCATAGGAGCAGAAGTAGGTCATTCAGACTATTGATTTTGCTCGACCATGTAATGAGATTGCATGCTCATCTGATGCACCTTATCACATCTCATCAAATTTTGATTTCACAATTACTGATGAAAGAGAGAGATTCCCTACAGCATAGGAAAAGGAATAGGCTAATAGCCCCTCAAGTCTATTCTGGTTGTCCATGAGTTCGTTGATCTGTGATCTAGCTCCATAATCCCATCTTTGCTTCATACCCTTGATGTATTTCAGTGAACAAAAATGTTTCAATCAAATTCAACATCAACTGCTGCTTGCAAAAAGTAGTTCCAAACTTCTACCACTCTACTTGTAGGAGTCTTTTTCTTAAACCAGTCGTAAAATGGTTAACTTTAAATTTTGGTCTACATCCCTTGTTGTGGATTTCCCCAAATAGCGGACATAGTTTCTCTGCATGTACGCTGCTGGGTATCTTGAAAACCTCAGTAAATTATTCCTTCATCTTAAATTCAAGGCAAGTATTTTAAATTATTTTCTGTACTTGTACCTGATATTAATCATCATAGGGTCCTAAATCGCTTTGGATTTCCACTATTTCTAACATCACCAATTTGAAACTATACTTTTAAAAAGGTCCAAAGTAGACAAATTCATTGCTGTCTAAATTATTCCACTGGCCACACTTCCTGGCCTATTTAACGCTTAATTGTAATTGCTTACAATGCAGTCTACCTTTGTGCCATTGCTAAACTCTGATATGCTGGCCCGTAGTCTTCAGCACACTGGAAATCAAATCCTGCCATTCCCAGCATTGTTACGAGAGTTCAAAGATTTTTTAAAAGCAGAAAATTTCCCCAAAATACCAGTCCTTTTAGACCCAGGTTGCCAGAGCATGGGAAGGTTTCTGTACTTAGGAAGAATTTCTATTTATTTTAATAAATAAATTCAGGGTACAGATTAATAGTTATGAACAATCAACATGTAGCTACTAGTTAAAACCCCCTTATAAAACACCCCTTAGTCAGACAGAAAGGGAGAAAAACATGAGTGTCTTCATCAGATGAAAAGGCAGCTGAATGGTCACCTCCTTTCCACAGGGTTCAAGGAAATGATCCTTTTGTCTTGTCAAGTCCTACTGCTCCTCGATTTTCCTTCTCCATGTACTTAAGGTTGCTCGCAGGAGGCACGGTGTGACTGGTTTGCACTCATGAAGTGTCGTACTCAGTGATTAAAAGCCATAGTTTACAGAAACTAAACGAGGGGAAATAAAATTGCTTTTTTCAGGCTTGGAGTGACATCTTTTAATTGCAAAGAACAGCTTTCTTTTCTAAAGTTTGACAACTTCTTCCTAAGTATTCTAACCACAAAGTGTTCAACTAACTGACAGCCACTCACATATTTGTTAGTATGCAGAAGGCCTTTGCTATTGATAATCAGTTATCATTCAACAACTCAGCTTGTTGCTGGCTGAATTTCGTTTTGTACACACTCTCTGGTTCTAGCTGACCTGCAACTAAAACTCCCTTTACTGCTTAAATAAACAGCACTGTCAATGAATGTTGGTAAGCTGATTCGGGAAAAAAAGTGCAGTAATCCTCAACACAAACTTGGTTTTTAAAACCACCCTTTTCCTATTTCACTCTGCAATCAAACACATGGAAAATTAAAATGTTATTTTTATTTTGGTCAAGTTTGAGTCCCAATACAGATCCCAATGATCTACAGTCTCCTAAAGCTGGACTTTAAGAGGACTATGAATGGGGAGCAAAGTGTGAGGCACCCTTGTCAGTGGAGAGGATCACTGAGAATTTACTGGAAGGAACAGCAAGATTTTTGAACTAGTCATTTATTTTTGACTGGCGTGTACATCTTTCAGTTTTCTATAGCCCATTGTACAACAGCAGTAAGCTGCTGTCTTTTTGCTTCCATAGTGTAATTCTGACTCCCTAACATAGCTGGTACTTGTTGATCCACATGCTGCTTTTTGCCTGCTCAGGTGACAGGTGGTGGGTATTCCACATATTCCTTAGTGGATAGATTACAGCACTGAGCAGTTAAGTATTGTTAATGGGGAGGCAGTGACACAATGGCAATGTCACTAGGCTAGTTAGTCTGAGGATCTCGGGTTGGAATCCCACCATGGCAGATGGTAACTTATACATTCAACACTAGTTTGGAAATAAAAACTAGCCTAATGATGAACATATAATAGTTAATAAAAACCAAAAGAACTGCATTGCTGTAAGTCAAGAACAAAAACAAAGTTGTTGGAAAAGCACAGCGGGTCTGGCAGCAGCTATGAAGGAAAAATCAAAGTTAACATTTCGGGTCTGGTGACCCTTCCTCGGAACCCGAAACATTAACTCTGTTTTTCCCTTCACAGATGCTGCCAGACCTGCTGAGCTTTTCCAGCGATTTTGTTTTTGTAATATATAATAGTTGTTGCCCTTGTTTACAATAGACAATTTAGAACAGGCTGCCACAACCTGCTACGGCCACATCTCATGAACAAATAATTAAGAAAAGTCATAGACTAATGTAATCCAGATGGTGCAAAATTAGACATTTATTTCAGTTCCTATGAATAGTCTGATTTCAAGAACTGGAGCCTGGCCTTGAAATGGTGTTGCCTGCAGTATATGCTGGGGCAGGCAATGGCCTAGTGGTATTATCGCTGGACTGTTAATCCAGAGACCCCGATAAGGTTCTGGGACTCAGGTTCGAATCCTGCCACAGCAGATGGTGGAATTTGAATTCAATAAATATCTGGAATTAACAGTCTAATGATGGCCAAGAATCCATTGCCAATTGTCAGGAAAAACCCATCTGGTTGTCCTTTAGGGAAGGAAATTGTCGTCCTTACCTGGTCTGGTCTACATGTGACTCCAGACTCACAGCAATCTGGTTGACTCTGGGCAATCAGGAATTGCAATAAATACTGTCTAGCCTGCAATGCCCTCATCCCGTGAATGAATAAAGGAAAAAAATACTTCAAGATATGTTTCATTAGTTTCTAGAGCAAATAATTTTCACCTAACATCTATACTGTGTACAATGTCACCTAACTTTGTATCATCAAATTTGCATATGCCTTTCTAAACCATTAGTCAAGAAATTCGTCCTTATCTCTGTGACCTCTTATTCTGAAATAATGTTCTCTGGTCCTATCCTCTACTATAAGGAGAACATCCTTTCCATATCAAATCCTCTAAGAATCTTGTATATTGTAATAAAGTCTCCTACCATTCATCAAAATTCAAATGAATACAGGCCCAACCTCTCCCCATAAAACAGTCCCTCCACATCTGACATCAGCCTAGTGAACTTTCCCTGGACTACCTGCAATGCCAGTATATCTTTCCTTAGGTGAGGGGTCCAAAACTGTTTACATTAATCCATCTGTGGCCTGACCAGTGGAGAAGGTTTACTGCATTCTCTTTGAAATAAAGGTTGACATTCTATTTACCTTCACACTTACACACTGAATTTGAATGCTAGCTTTTTATGATTCTTGGATAAGAACTCCCAAATCCCTGTGTAGTCCTTCTGCAGTCTTTTTCTATTTAAAATGATACTCTGGTCCTCTACTGTCCTTGCCAAAGGGTAGAATATCACATATAATCTCAATCTCATATCATGACTCTGGGTCATTTTTTCCACTTGTTTTCCAACGTATTTTTCTGTCATCCACAAGTTTTCCTCATTCAAGTCAATAAGATAGAAATAACATCTGCACTGATGGTATAACGGACAATAAAAAAAAGGTTATCTCAGAGTACAACGGGACCTTGATGAGGTGGGCCGAGGAGAGGCAGATGAAGTTGAATTTAGGTGAATGTGAGGTGTTGCATTTTAGTAAGGCAAATTAGGGCTGGACTTATGCACCTTTGTAGGGTGCTGGGAAGTGCTGCTCAACCAAAGAGACCTTGGGATGCAGGGTCGTAGATCCTCGAAGGTGGAGTCACAGGTAGACAGGGTAGTGGCCTTTGGTACACTTGCCTTTGTTAGTCAGTCCATTGAGTATGAGAGGTGGGATACAGCTGTACAGGACATTGGTTGTACCACTTTAATACTGCATTCAATTCTGGTCTCCCCACTATAGGAAAGATGTTATTAAACATGAAAAGGTGCAGAAAAGGTTTGTATGGATGTTGCAGGGGTAGGAGGGTTTGCACCACAGGGAGAGACTGAACAGGCTGGGCCTATTTTCCCTCGAGCATCGGAGGCTTAGGGGTGAACTTATAGAGGTTTATGAAATCATGAGCAGCACGGACAGAATAGCCAAGGCATCCTCCTCTCCCCATAACAGTAGGGGAGTCCAAAACTACAGGGCATACGTTTAAGGTGACAGTGGAAGGATTTCAAACAGACCTAAGGGGGCAACTTTTTTTACACAGGTGGTGCACATATGGTAATAGCTGCCACAGGAGGTGCAGGAGGCCATTACAATTACAACATTTAAAACGGCACCTGAATGGGTATATGAAGAGGGGAAGAGTCTACAGGAATATGGGCCATATTCTGGCAAATTGGACTGGCTTAATTTAGGATATACAGTCAGCATAGACAAGTTAGACTGAAGCGTCTGTTTCCATGCTGTACAACTCTGTGGCTCTATTTACAAACTAGCTGCAGTGAATCTGGCTTTTGGTTGAGTCATAGTAAGTCAGCTGACTGTACAATTTTGAACAGACCTACGAAGTACAGTTTCAGAGACTGAAACTCTGCAGGATTTATCAGTGGAAACCTGATACGGGATTTTCAGGAAGCATTTGATACAGTGACTATTACACAAGATTATGAACAACATACTCATACAGACGTACATTTAGTTAACAAACAGAAAAATCCTGGAACTTACTGTATGCAATTTTGCTGGTGCTTTCCACGTTGTTATCATGCACTTTAATTTTTGTAAAGCGCTTTGGAATGTTACGAAATGCGCTGTATAACGAAACACAAATTCTGACTATCTTCAAAAGATAAGTCACTTATTTCCGAGGCCTTTCATGAACTCAGAATTTCTCGAAGTGCTCTGGAGATAATGAAGTACTTTTCGAGGTCTATTTATTGCTGTAGGGAACAATTTCTGTTTAACAAAGTCCCCATAACAATAATTCATAAAGTTCAGATTAGAGGCTTAATAAGGCCCAAGGAAATGGTGCTGTCTGAAAGATAAATAAGAATATTGTCCAGGGCTGGGGCGGAGGAATCAGCTGCATTTAACGGGAATACTCCTGAGATCTTTCACCGCGCCTGACGGGGCCTCAATGGAACCAGAGCCTCACTCACCGAGAGCAGCGGACCCAGAGTCAACCAGTACCCTCCAACCTAACACCGCACTCCAATCCGTTACCCTCTCTCCCAAGTAAAACGTCTTCGTGTCGGCCTTAAAGCGATTTCTCACCCAGACCTGCCTCCTCTCCGGGCTGACTGTCGCCTTCAATCCGAGACCAAGCCGTTGAGGCCTGAAAGCCTTTGCTGACGTCGCCAATGGAACAGGAAAGACGCCATCTTGAGAAGGTCACCCTGCTCAGGGTGAGGGGTCAGCTCAGTGATGTCATATACACTAGCAGCCACTGATTGGTCGAACAGCCCAAAGGGACGGTCATGGGTTTACATCACACCGGGCTGTTGACATCATTCCCTCCGCGTTGGCCGGAAATTGTTTAGAACGTCATCACGCAGGCACTTCCTGCTGCCGCTTCCGTTAGAAACTACTAGTCGCCGCGAGCTCCCAGCCAGGAACTGCCAGAGTGGAGCCATCAAGCCCAGCCTGTGGCATTGTCAGAGCCAGACTCTGTACCTGAGTCGTTAGCGCTAAAGCCAGACTTCGGACCGGCAGATCCTGAGCACCAGCTCCTGATCCGCGACACCAGCCATCAAACCCCCGGGCCCGTACCCGGAAACGCAGGGCGCTGACCTCTGAGGCCTCGAATTGCCGTGCCTTGACCCAGACGCCGAACTTCGATTCTGGGCCCACCCGCTCCTCTCCTGGAACCATGGGGATCACCCTGTCGAAAGTGTTTGACCGGCTCTTTTCGAGGAAGCAGATGAGAATCCTGATGGGTAAGTGCCCTGTAATCGTGGTTCAAGCCAAGGACTGTCGGATAACCGGCTGTAGCTCAATTAGAGTCACAGAGCTGTACAGCATGGCAACAGACCCTTCGGTCCAACTTGTTCATGCCGACCCGATATCCTAAATTAACCTAGTCTCATTTGTCAGCATTTGGCCATATCCTTCTACACCCTTCCTATTCATATATCAATCCAGATACCTTTTAAATGTTGTAATAGTGCCAGCCGCCACTACTTCCTCTGGCAGTTCATTCCATACACGCACCACCCTCTGCATAGAAAAGTTCCCCTTAGGTCCCTTGTAAAATCTTTCCCCTCTCACTTTTAACCTCTGCCCTCTAGTTTTGGATTCCCTACCCCTGGCAAAAAGACCATGGCTATTCACCCTGTTTCTGCCCCATATAATCTTATAAACCTTGATAAGGTCACCTCTCAGCCTCTGACTCTCCAGGGAAAATAGCCCCAGCCTGTTTAGTGTCTTTGTATAGTTCAAATCCTCCAATCTTGGTAACTTCCTTGTAAAGGATCAAAAAAAAAAGAAGCTGGAAAAGTGCAGCAGGACTTGAAAAAGGATTCTGACTCAAAAAGGTGACTTTTCTGCTCCTTAGATGCTGTCTGAGCTGCTGTGCTTTTCCAACTTGTTTTTAAACTCTAGCTTTGAGCATCTGCAGTCCTTTCTATCTCCAACATTCTTGTAAAGCTTTTCTGAACCCTTTCAGGTTTCACAATATGAGACTGGTACGTATAATCCTGTTGCGTTTGTAATGAGTTTGAAGGAAATGAGTGAATGATAATACTGAGGCTTGTAAGAAATTTCATACTGGGAGGGTGCTGTTGAATGTTTAGTTTGTGATCTGTCTTTATCTCTATAAATACTTATTTGGTTTTAATGTTTTTTTGGTATATGTAATCCTAGTGTTGGATTTAACCTCTAATATTGTTGGTTTTAGATTATTGTTTCTCATCAGCCCTAAGAACAGTTTCTGTGAAATGTCTGGGGAGTTCATGTCCTGAATCATAACTTGCCATCACCTTCTGGTTTGCCCATGCTGTTTCTCATTCATTTACAGTAAAAGCCATTTGAGCATTGCCATAGAAGCCCAGCAGTGCAGATAGAGACCATTCAGCCCATTATGAGTCTGCACTGACCCCACACATCCCTGAAAACTATAGGGTAATTTAACACGGCCAGTGCACCAAATCTGCACATCTTTGGACTGTGGGAGGAAACTGGATCATTTAGCAGAAACCCACGCAGACAGAAGGAGAAGTGCAAACTCCACACAGACATTTGCCCAAGTCTGGAATCAAGCCCAAGTCCATGGCACTATGAGGCAGCTGTACTAATCGCTGTGAGTTTACGATGGCTGATTGATTAAAAGGATTTTTTAAATCCAGTTTTCAAATTACTGTTTAAAATGCTGCAGTGCATTCCAGATCATGAAGGAAGGCTGTCACCTCCTGTTGCAGTGGATTCTTTTCACAGTTGCCTTAAATCTATTCTCAAATCAGCCTTTTGGCCACTGAAACAGTTTTATCCTATTAATTATAAAAATAATTCATAATATTTTAATCCCTTTGCTGAACCTCCCATTTTCTGGTCAAGAGAGAACAAGTTAATTTCTCGATGTTTATATGTAATCAAAACCCCTCGTTCCAGCTATGATTTGACTGCATTCCTCCTGCACCTTCTCGCAGTATTTGTAATTGGATACAATACACCAACCAAGCACAGCTAGTTTTTTCCAAAACATTTCCGTAGCTTCCTTGCTTTTGTCCTATTTCTGAATGCAATGATCCCCTGTGCATTTCCATCAGCGTACAAAACTTGCCATACCTCTATCAAAGACTTGTACC
The DNA here is from genome assembly GCF_030684315.1 of Stegostoma tigrinum. Taxonomy (NCBI): domain Eukaryota; kingdom Metazoa; phylum Chordata; class Chondrichthyes; order Orectolobiformes; family Stegostomatidae; genus Stegostoma; species Stegostoma tigrinum. The sequence goes on along the minus strand of NC_081378.1, from coordinate 21,996,284 downwards.
TACATTCTGCATTCCTGAGTCAGCTTGACAGCTGCATTAATTTGCTCATGTTTTTCCTTAAAGTTGTTAACTTCAATCTTCTCTGTTATATTGTATCTCCAATACAAAGACTCATTTCATCTGTTCGCATTCCTGAAACCTTTCTAATTAAAGTTACTGTTAAGTCCATCATGTCTTACCAACTTGATAGAATTCTTTGAGGAAGTGACAAAGTTGATAGATGAGGGAACGGCTGTAGATGCCATATACATGAACTTCAGTAAGGTGTTTGATAAGGTAACCAACGGTAGGCTGATGGAGAAAGTGAAGTTGCATGGGGTCCGGGGTGTACTAACTAGATGGATAGAGAACTGGCTGGGCAAAGGAGACAGAGAGTTGTAGTGGAAGGGAGTTTCTCAAAATGGAGAATTGTGACCAGTGATGTTCCACAGGTACCCGTATTCGGACCACTGTTGTTTGTGACATATGTAAATGATCTGGAGGAAGGTTTGGATGGTCTGATTAGCAAATTTGCAGATGACACTAAGATTGGTGGAGGAGCAGATAGTGAAGGGGACTGTCGGAGAGTGCAGCAGAATATAGATAGATTGGAGAGTTGGGTAGAGAAATGGCAGGTGGAGTTCAATCCAGGAAAATGCAAGGTGATGCATTTTGGAAAATCCCATTCAAGAGCGAACTGTACGGTAAATGGAAAAGCCCTGAGGAAAATTACACTGAGAGATCTGGATGTTCAGGTCTATTGAGTACAAGAGTTGGCAGGTCATGTTGCAGTTGTATAGGACCTTGGTTCAACCACATTTGGAATACTGCGTACAGTTCTGGTTGCCACATTACCAAAAGGATGTGGATGCTTTGGAGAGGGTGTGGAGGAGGTTCACCAGGATGTTGCCTGGTATGGAGGGCGCTAGCTATGAAGAGAGGTTGAGTAGATTAGGATTATTTACATTAGAAAGATGAGGTTGAGGGAGGACCTGACTGAAGTCTACAAAATCACGAGAGGTATAGGCAGAGTGGCTAGCAAGAAGCTTTTTCCCAGAATGGGGGAACTCAATTACCAGGGGTCACAATTTCAAGGTGAGAGCGGAAAGGTTTAAGGGAGATATGCGTGGAAATTTCTTTACGCAGAGAGTTGTGGGTGCCTGGAACGTGTTGCCAGTGGACGTGGTAGAGGTGGGCATGATAGCATCATTTTAAGATGTATCTGGATAGACACATGAATGGGCAGGGAGCAGAGGGATACAGATCCTTGAAAAATAGGCAACAGGTTTAGATAGAGGATCTGGATCAGTGCAGGCTTGGAGGGCTGAAGGGTTTGTTCCTGTGCTATAATTTTCTTTGCTCTTTGTTCTTTGTTCCTTGTTCCTATCAGGTGGTGCATTCTATGTCCTACTCATCATTGTGTAGAGAAAAGTTTATCCTTATGTAATTTGATTATTTGAACAATCATGTTAAATCAGTATCTTCTGATTATTTAGTTTTCTAGTGGGTACAATTTCTGATTTGAGCTGAGAACTCGCCATGATTTTAACAGCTGTTTGGTTTAGCAATGTCCTTTAGGGAAGGAAACTGCCATCCTTACCTGGTCTGGTCTGCAGGTGATTCCAGACCCAGAGCAATGTGGTTGACTCTTAACTGCCTTCTGGGCAATTAGGGATGGGCATTAAATGCTGATGTAGTTCAGTGGTGCCCTTATTTTGTGAATAATAATTTAAAAATTGCTTTAGCCTTTGACCAACGATAACCAACTCAACTTTTCTAGCCTGTCCACACAACTATAATTTCTCATTTCTGAAATTGCTCCAGTAATCCCTCCTATATCATCTCCAAAGCTTCAAGTCTTTCTTAAAGGATAGTGCCCAAACTTTTGCACAGTACTCCACTTAGGCTGTGTTTGTGTGTGTTACTCTGCCACATTTATGAAACTCAGAATGCAGTGTAGTTTATTGATTGCTGTTTAGCCTGCCCTGATACTTTCAAACATTTCTTGTTATGGATGAGACGCAGACCACTTCAAAATACTTTAAGTAGGTAGCCTAGATCCAACTTTTTCTTATTTCAAAGGCAACTGTAAAGGACTGTGTTCCAGATGCAATTCGACTGGTCAAACTACTCAACATTAAGCAAAGTACAATTTATTCAAACACTGTAGGTAAAAATGCACCAAAAGAAAGAAGAGCTAAGAATAATTTACCTATATTGGAAAACTAACAGAATAATAGATATAGTAACTACTAACTTGAACTTTTAACTAACTTTTCCAAAATAGCAACTTCCCATAAAAGAAACACCGTGGCAAAATTCAGGCAATCCCAGCAACCCGGAAAGAAAAACATCAAGAGAAAACTCAGAGTAGCAGCCGGGAGACATTTACTGCAACTTCCAATCCTGTTGAGAGTCCAGCAATAACTTATGCTGAATCTTAAAGCTTAAAAAAAGCTAGAAATCCTGGTCAATGAGGGCTGGCCACACTCATCCAGGCTGCTTCTATTGATCCAACCTTTTTTTAAAAAGAAACAACTCGTGGCCTCCCAAACTGTTTACTTTAGGGCCTTCACTAGTTAGGTTTTAACATAAAGGAGATGAACTTTCTTCAAACAACAACAAGGACAAAGTACAGTTCTTAAAGCCCTAGCATCATCACATTCTGCACAAACATTTCCAGGGATTTGTTATTGAACCTCCACTAAAATTATGCCATTTAGCTTGTGTTGTTACCAGAACCCATTATTCTTACCAGAATCTTATCTCATTTGCATTAAATTTCTGACACCTGCATGTCCACTCCATTAGCCTCCATTTCCTCTTGTATAGTGATTCATTAATATATTTCACACTATTTACACTTTGGGGTTTTGACATTTACAAGCTGAAATTATTCCTTGTGCTGCGGGTCCAACTCATGTAATATAGTTTAAAAACTGTTGAGGTCTTGTTATGTACAGAAGTGAATTCCACTGATTATTTCCATTTCGTCCAATCTGAAAACTCATTTGTTGCAATAAGTTTTCTACCTTTTACTCAGTTCTATGATCTATGTTGCTGTTGTTCCTTTTATCCCATGGCCATCAATTTTATTAACAATTCTAAAATGAAATTTTATAAAATGCATTTTGAAAGGCTTCTTGCCCTTCAAGTCTGCTTTGCCATTCTGTAAGATCATGGATGATCTGATTCAACTCTATATTCTTGCATACCCCTGATAATCTTTCATCCCTCGGTAATCAAGAATGTAACTGCCTCTGCCATTTAAAAAAAAATTAAACTTTCTGCATCAGCAGACTTTTGAGGAAGGGAATTCCAAAGAAACATTAAATCCTCTGAGGAAAATATACTTGCCTCATTTCTGGCTCGATTGTGTGCCTCCTTATTTTTAAACTGTGACTGTCGTTCTAGATTCTCACACAAGAGAAAACATCCTTTTGATGTCCGCTGGTTCAAGCCCCCTCAGGCTATTATATGTTTTAATCAAGTCACCTCTGACTGTTCTAAACTCCGGAGGCTGTGGGCCCAATCTGTCTTGGCTTTTCCCACCACTCTTACTCAGATTAAATTATCCTTCTCCCCTTCTTAGAACAAGGGTTCAGCATGTGTAGAAGAGCATCAGCGTGCTGGAAAATGAGCTGTCCGAGTGATGAAACTAAACCATATTCATTCTAAACACAATAAGCAGCATTCTATAAACGCTGAAGGGATCCCACAGCACTGCATCAAGACAAAGCTCCACAACTCCATCAACCAGTTGTGAATCTTTCTGGACAATTAAACAATTATATAAAGTCACAAGTTTGGACTGCGGGAGTAAACCGGAGTACCTGGAGGAAATCTATGCAGATGTGGGGAGAATGTGCAAACTCCACACAGTCACTGGATGGTGGAATTGAACTTGGGGGCCTAGCGCTGTAAGGCAACTGTGCTAACCAGTGAACCACCATGCCACTCTCTGCTTTTTCCATTCACTCTCCTTTTTAAAAAATACTTTGGTGAAATTCATTCTGAACTGTCTTTGTTCCAATGAAAACCAACACTTGACCATAAATTCAAATCAGTAATTCTTTTGAGTGTCTGTATGTATAAAAATAAAGAAAGCTATATGGAAAGTTTAAAATAATTTAATTTAACTTAAAATAAATGAAAAGTTTACTGTTATGTAAGTTTTAGCATGATGAGAATGGTCTTATTTTTTCCTCTACTTCAGTTGGACTTGATGCTGCTGGTAAAACAACAATTCTGTATAAGCTGAAGTTGGGCGAGGTCGTCACCACTATTCCAACAATTGGTATGTTTCTTAGTAGGTTTCATTTTTGGTGCAAGCTCAAAACATTAATTGCCTTTATCTAGTTACCTTAACTGTGCCTGTAGGGCAAGGTGAGCTAGTCTATCTCCACCTCTCTGATGAAGGGTCTAGGTTCGAAACGTCAGTTTTTGTGCTCCTGAGATGCTGCTTGGCCAGCTGTGTTCATCCAGCTCCACACTTTGTTATCTCCACTGTTTGCATGGTTAGGAGATGAGCAAGAGGAGTTATCCCTTGAAGTGATAAACTTTATGCTCAATGTCTATGAATTTCATTAGTATAAAGCATTAGAAATATATCCTTCACAGTATGATTAGGCGCTGAACTGAGGAGAGATATTGATAGTGATGATCAAATACTGAGTTAGGATTCAAGGTGGAGTGGGTGGAAATGGAGGTGTTTAGGGACAGAATTTGGTGGTCTGTTTCCTAACTAGTAGAAGGTACAGCCATAGTTCAAAATCCTATGTCTGTTGATGATATTGCCAGGTCCATTATTTAGACCAGCCTTAGGAGTGATAGTAGACCCTGGCCGTAGAAGATGTTACTTGTTAGTTTAGGACAGAGTGCTCTCCTGGCCTTTGGTAAGGCTGCAGTTAAAAGCCTGGGTGCCTGATGAAAGATCTTTAGTCTGGAGTTGTGGTTATGGTTTGGTTCAGCACTTGCAGTGCTTTCAAAAGAAAATAGCCATTAATTTCCAGGAAAGTGTTCAGGCCTTTTTTGGCAAGGGAATGATGGCTGCTTTGAAATTGAGTACAGAACCCGAGCAATAATATAGGAACAATGGAGATGGAAGATCCTGGAGAGGATACAAGCAAGATAAGGGAGAAACCAGTGAATGCATAATTTGAGTGAGAAGGGAAAAATCTGAAAGGTATTTGGATTTGAATGATGGGTAAGGTGGGTTAATAGCTGAAGTGAGCCAATTTTTGTTTGCAAAGTTGTCTGAAGGCAATTGGTGGTGGAGAAAAAGAGTAAACCTTTAAATTTGCCCTCTCAGACGCCAGGAAAGCCAGGCCTGATATGGTTCAGCCAGATGGAAAGGAAAACCAACATGGCCGATAATCAAGGCTTCCAAGCTTGGGACGGAGAAAGTGAAGGAAGAATTATATTGAGAAACTTGGGGACAAGTGTATCAAAGAGAAATTTGGAGTGTGATTCAGAAAATCAGCAGTTATGTAATCTGGCCGTTGCCCAGTGGCTAGTCAATGTTGAGTTATTTGCGCCCCTACCCACCATCCCGGCCAATTGCAGAGAATTGACTGAACTGGAAGAGTCAAAGTGAATAATACTGGATGGGATAGTGGTTGGTGATATTAGTCCCCAGTGGATGCACTGGGCAAGAAGAATAGTGGAAGTAAAGGTTGAGGCAGTGGGGTTGCTGTTTGTGCGGACTTGATAATGGGTGCTTTATTGAGCTGTAGAGAGTGCAGAGTGACACTCAAAGCAATTTTGGGCTTGCTTGGCACAATGCCAGGCATGGGTCTTTGGTCAGAGATTAGAAATGTAGAGGAATTTTGATGGGTTAGAGGTTAGATTGTTGGACGTGTAATATTGCAAGGCATTTCTGATGGAGAAAAAGTGCGGGAAGCATGATAAAGTAGTAAGAACTGCTGATGCTGGAGGAACACAGCAGGCTAGGCAGCATCAGAGGAGCAGGAAAGTTGACGTTTTGGGTCGGGGCCCCTCTGTAGAAAATGATATTTTGTTTTCTGCAGAAGGGTCCTGACCTGAAACGTCAACTTTCTTGCCCCTCTGATACCGCCTGGCCTGCTGTGTTCCTAAAGCTCCACACAGTGTTATTATCTGGGAAGCATGATGATTTGCAATATTTGTGCAGATTGTGGCCTCATGCAACATTCCAGGTGTTCTTTCTTTTCAGGTTTCAATGTGGAGACTCTAGAGTACAAGAATATTACCTTCACTGTATGGGATGTAGGCGGTCAGGATAAAATTCGCCCTTTGTGGAGGCACTACTTCCAAAACACACAGGTACGTGAATGCTGGAACTTCTGACATATCCTGTTATATTGAGCATTGTTTCACGATGGATAGTTCTCAGCACAGCCATTGTTTACCATTGCTGCAGACAAAGTGAATATACTGGCCTGATAATTGAATGGGAAGGATAATATTTTGATGTGCTGGTTTTGAACATGAAATAATTTGAGACACTCAGTTATATTTGCTTTAATATAACTAAACATTGAGTTGCATGTAAAATCAGAATGAATTTTCCTAAGTTGATCTGTTCCAGTAAATTTCCTATTAATGTTGAAGATGGTGCAAGTGTCCTATCCACATAAACATGTGCCTAGCCTGGTTAATTATCACACAATCTGCTCAAATGATAATTAAATGTGGGCCTTTTTTAGCTGATAACAGGAGTATTGTAAGTTTAAAATAAGTTACATGTCTGTTGAATTATTATTTACATTAGTGACTATAATTGAGGATGTCTCAGGGTAGCTAATATTAAATTGGTATCAAGGACTTGCTGAACAAAACAGAAATTGAAAGTAATGAAGGAATAATGGCATTGAAGAGTGACAAATCACACAACCAGATGCCTTTGATCTTAAATTCTAAAGGCTATGAATTAAGACATTTGCGGATGCTTGAACTATAATCTTCCAGTTCTCTCAAATCAGGAACTGTTCCTTTGAACTGGAAACATATGCGTCTGACTTCACTATTTAGGTGAAAGAAGGAAAATCACAGAATTGTAAACTAATTTATTAGCCTGACGTCCATTGTTGGGAAATTTAATGTAAAATTAAAGATAAGGTGATTCATGAACTTAAAGTTTCAGCTGGACTAAATGAGCCATTATGGCTATGTAACTGGTAGAACATGCCTGGCCAACCTGATTGGACCTTTTTGAAGAGGTGACTAAGGTGGTCAACAAGGAAATGTCTACGTATGTTCTTTATTTGCACTTCCAGAAGGCAATTGTAAAGAGCCTTTAAAACATTTCAGACAGTTTTACAGGAAATATGAAGCAAAATTTGATATCAAACCACATGCAGGTTTGGGCTGGTAAGTGCTTAGTGATACTCAAGTGACAGGCATTGACTGTCTCCTACAAGAGGTAATCTAAACATCTCCTTAATATTGAAAATCAATGCTGAATGCCCATGACTAATGTCCTGGGATTAGTGAGATATCTCACACAATGATTTATATAACTATATGGACACAAAAGCTGTCCAGAGGTTATGATGCAGTGAATAATCTACACTCTCACGCAAAATCTGCACTATCTACAAGGCACAAGTCAAGAGTCTAATGGAATATGACACTCTTGCTTGAATGAATACAGCTGTAACTGCACACAAGAAGCTTGACATGATCCAGGATGAAACAGCTTACTGCATCGGGTGCCCATACGCCACCTTAAAAATTCACTCCTCTGAGTGCACACAGTATACATGATTCACTGCAACACCTCACACTGCCGGTGATGGTGTTTCCGTTTATCTGTTGCTCTTACCCTTGTAGATGGTAGTGCTTATGGATTTAGAAAGTGCTTTCTTAGGAGACTATGGTGAATTTCTGCAGTGCATCTTGTAGATGGTACACACTGCATTGCTGCTACTCTGTGTTGATGATGGAGAGAGTGAATGTTTGTGGATTTGGTGCCAGTCAAGAAAGGTGGCTTGCGTTGGGTGTTGTGGAATATGTTTGGAGATGTGCTCATTAGGCAAATGGGGAGTGTTTTGTTTTATTCCTGACCTGTCCCTTGTTGGTGGACAGGCTTTGAGAGTCAGGAGGTGAGTTACTTGCTAAAAGCTTCGTAGTCTCTGACCTCCTGTTGTAGTAGCCACAATATAATGAGTCCAGTTCAGTTTCTGATCAGTGTTGTGGGATTCAGTGATGGTGATAGCATTGAATATCAAATGTAGATGATTAAATTCTCTCTTGTTGGGAGTGCTCATTACCTGGTACTTGCGTAATACGGATGTTGCTATGTTAGGAAAGTTTTGAGAAGTTATCAAGCCAGGAAAAAAAACTGTTCAGTTGGTATTTTGTATTTGTTCTATACTTTCTAATACAGCTGTTATCCTTCATGTCAAATTGTTCATCATTATGCAGAGCACACCTCACTTCAAATTGCTATAACACTATATTGGTTGTTTAATCTTTTCAGGGTCTGATTTTCGTTGTGGACAGCAATGACCAAGAGAGGGTGCAGGAATCTCTAGATGAACTGCATCGAATGGTGAGAAATGGCAATGCTGGAGATTTGAGGGAAACCCAGGTTTTGTTGAAAGATTTTGAGATCGTGCCCCCTTTTCCAGGTTTATTTCAAATCAAATTTGTTACATCTGAACGTAGTGATGTCTGTCCTGAAGTAACTTGAGTAAAGTTGTCCAATGGATTTGCGTATTTTGTTCTTCATCCATCAACAATGTCTGGAAAATGAAAATGCCAGTTTTATTTCTTGTTAACCATTTAGCTTTAAATTTCAGAAGAAAACCCTTTATACCACCTCCCAGATATTTCAGTCATCATTTAGAGTTCTTCAAAAAGTTATTTTCAGGACTCACCCACTTGCATAGGAAATAATTTCAAAAATGTTGATAATTGACAAAGAGGTGTGAAATTAGGTCAACCTCTAAATCAGAATGACAACTCAGGTCAACAGGTTGCTTGTGATTGTCTCAGACCTCTGTGTTACAATCAGAAATGCAATGAGGAGGCTGAATTTTGTTTTAAGAACTTCCTGCAGTTTCTTTAATCTGTAACATTGAGGAGCAACTTGCCTGGGATCTGGCGGTAGGTTTGGAAGGAAGCAGCTCCACCTTGTGCTGTCATCTGTGGGTGCACAGTATCTACCAGAAAGATACCAAGTTGAAGTGCAAGACATTTGGCTTTCGTGAACTTACTGACCTCATCTGGTACATCTGTTAAAGATATGGAAGTAAACCTGTATACCGTCCATTATAGAGAAAGGAAAATGAGTGAGAACATTGGTGATAGTTTCTGTTTCTGACACTTTATTTTGGAATCTAGGAAGCAGATTATTATACAGGTATTAGGCAAGAACTTTCAAAAGTGTTTGTAAGAGGCTATTCACAGGTAAAGGGATGGTTGGAAATGGGAGGCCTTCACAAATGAGAGAGTGCCAGAGGCAGAATGTTCCTGTTAGTATGAAGGGCAAGGCTGGTAGGTGTAGGGAATGCTGGATAACTGGAGAAATTGACGCTCTGGGCAAGAAAAGGGAGGCAGCATGCGACAGGTATATAACCTGGAACTAAGTGAATCCCTCAAGTATAAGGGCAGTAGGAGTATGCTCAAGGGAAATCAGGAGGGCAAAAATTGGACATGAGATAGCTTTGGCAAATAGAATTAAGGAGATTCCAAGTAGAGTCTAAAAATACATTAAGGGCAAAAGAATAACTAGGGAGTGAATAGGGCCACTTAAAGATCATCAAGGCTGTCTGTGTGTGGAAGTGGATGAGATGAGTGAGACACTACACAAGTATTTTGTATCAGTTTTTACTGTGGAGAAGGATATGGAAGCTAGAGGATTTGGAGAAGTAAATAGTGATATATTAGAAAATGTTTATATTACAGAGGAGAAGGTGCTGTATGTCTTAAAACTCCAAAAGGTGGATAAATCCCCAAGACCTGATCAGGTATATCCCAGAACTTTGTGGGGAAACTAGGGAAGTAACTGCTGGGCCCCTTGCTAAGATATTTGTATCATCGATAGCCATGGGGGAGAAGACTGTAGACTGGAGGTTGGCTAATGTGCCATTTAAGGAAAAGCCAGGGAACAATAGCCCAGTGAGCCTGACATCAGTGGTGTGTAAGTTGTTGGGTGGGATTCTGAGGAACAAGGTTAACATGTATTTGGAAAGGCAAGGACTGATCACAAATAGTCAACATGGCTTTGTGCATGGGAAGTCAAGTCTTGCTAACCTGATTGAGTTTTCCAAGAAGATTGAAGGTGGAGTACTGGGCATTGTCTATATGGACTTCAGTAAGGCATTTGACAAGGTTCTGAATGGTAACCTGGTTAGCAAGGTCAGATCACATGGTATCCAGGAAAAGCTAACCATTTGAATACAAGAATGGCTGGAAGGTAGGAGACAGAAGGTGGTGGTGGAGGATTGCTTTTCAGACCAGCGGTTCATGACTAGTGTGCAGCAAGAATCAATGCTGGATCCACTGCTTTCTGTCATTTATATAAATGATTTGGATGTGAATATAGGAAGCATGGTTAGTAAGTTTGCAAATGAGATCAAGATTGGTGGTGTAGTGCACAGTGAAGAAGATTGTCTCAGGGTACAACAGGACCTTGATCAGTCGGAGTGTTGGACCAAGGACTGGCAGATGGAGCTTAATTTGGTGAAATGTGAGATGTTGCATTTTGGAAAGGCAGATCAAGTCAAGACTCTCTCACTTGATGGTAGGGTCCTGGGGAGTACTGCTAAACAGAGACTTTGAAGTGCAGGTTCTTAGTTCTTTAAAAGTGGAGTCACAGGTAGCCACGATAGTGAAGAAGGCATTTGGTATGCTTGCCTTTATTGGTGAATGTATTGAATATAGGAGTTGGGAGGTCATATTGTGGCAGTACAGAACGTTGGTGAGGCCTCTTTTGGAATACTGCGTTCAGTTCCGGTCTCCATGCTGTAAGATGTTAAACTTGAAAGGGTGCAGAAAAGGTTTACAAGGGGTTTAATGGGTTTATGTCATAAGGAGGGACTGAATAGGCTGGGGCAATTTTCCCTGGAGTGTTAGAGGCTGAGGGGTGACCTTTACAGAGGTTTATAAAATCATCAGGGACATGGATAGAGTGACTAGCCAAGGTATTTTTCCCAGGGTAGGGGAGTCCAAAACTAGAGGGATTAGGTTTCATGTGAGAGATTTATGGGGTTAAGGGGCAGTTTTTCTGTTCAGAGGGTGGTACATGTATGGAATGAGCTGCCAGAGGAAGCGGTAGAGGTTAGTGCAATTACAACGTTTAAAAAGCATCTGGATAGGTATATAAATATGAAGGGTTTACAGGGATAAATCCTTGATTGCAGGAAGGCTACTCAAAAATTGGTGGCTGGTGAATAGTGAGCAAGATATCCTGAGATTACAGGAGGATATAGATGGGCTGGTCAGTGAAAAATGGAATTCAATCCAGATACATGAGGTAATGCACCTGAATTAATGAACAGTAGGACCCAGGGGAGCATCGGGATCATGATGTGCATGTCCCCTGGTCCCTTAATTTAGTAGATGGTGGGTTAAGAAGGATGTGGGAAACTTGCCTTCATTAACTGAGGCATTGGATTTAAGAGCAGGGAGGTTATGCTGCATCTCTATAAAATATTGGTTAGGCCAAAGCTAGAGTTTTGTGTGCCATTCTGGCATCCACATCATTGGAGAGATGTGATAGCACTAGACAGGGTGCAGAGGAGATCAACCAGGATGTTGCCTGGTCTGGAGAGCTTTAGTTATGAAGAGAGATTGAGTAAGCTAGGTTCTGAGGAAGGGTCACCCAACCTGAATCGTTAACTTTGATTTCCCTTCACAGATGTTGCCAGACCTGATGAGCTTTTCCAGCAATTTCTGTTTTTCTTTAGGATAAACTAGGGTTGTTTTCCTTAGACCAGAGGAGACTGATGGGGAACATTAATTTTATACATCTTAATAATGAGGGGCATGGACAGGTGGAAGGATCAATAACCTGAGGGTGTGGATTTAAGGTAAGGGTCACGAGATTTGAAGAGGACATAAAGAAAATTTTTACACCAAAGCGGTAGGAGCCTGGAGCTCACTGCCTGCAAGGGTGTTAAGAGGCTGAAACTCTCATTAATGAAGTTAGATGTACACTTGCAAGGCTATGGACTAAGTGGACAACAGGTTTTCTCTGGTTAGATGCATATTTTTGAAGTGCTCTGAATAGGAATCATATGGACTCGATGTTGACTGTTTCTCCCTCCACAGCTGCTGCCAAACCCGAGTTTATCGAGCATGCTCTGTTTTCATTCAGACTTGCGACTTAGCAGTATTCGCTTTTATCCTTTACCTACCTTCCTATTCGTCTTGAATGTCAGATACCCTTTAATATCTATCCCAACCCTGTCATCCTGCAGTCGCATCTCTGTAATGACTATCCGTATTTATATACTTTGAATGACATGCGCATTCACATACAGGGCCATTGGAATTGAAATTAAAAGGATGATTTTATTGTCACGTATATTTTACTGAAAAATGCAGTAAAATAGTGAAAACCTTTCACTGTGGCCATGATTTGTGCCATTTTGAATAGTTTAAGAATAATAGAAATTTTAAGATTAGTTTAAAGAGAGTCAATAATCCTTCTGACATTGGTTCTGATTTTCAGTTATCATTGTAACATCTAGTCTGTCTTTAAACTGCCGTTTGATGTACCATAATTTCCCATATTGAGATTCTGAAACAGGCTGTCATTCCAAAGCAATAAATTGATGTCATTAATAAAATTGTCAATCAGTAAAACTGACTGACTTCCTTTGTGTTAGGAAGCAGAGCTAGAGAAAAACAGGCCCCATGGTCTGGCCATCAGGGGTACCTAGCTAAGGAGTTGAATTAACACTGAAGAAAAACAAGTTGCTGGAAAAGCTCAGCAGGTCTGGCAGCATTAGGAAAGAAAAATCACAGTTAATGTTTTGGGTCTGGTGATCCTTCCTCTCAACTGGTCACCAGACCCAAAACGTTAACTCGATTTTTCTTCACAGATGCTGCCAGACCTGCTGAGTTTTTCCAGCAATTTCTGAACTGTTCCTAACTTAGTGACCGCAGTCCTTTTCAGTTTTTAATTAACACTGACCTTGGTTTGCCCCTGATGGAGCACACATTCAGATGATCTTTAAAGGACTGACATGAAAGTGAAAGCCTTTTTGAATGATGGCTCATTCACAGCCAGAACCCCCAGTCAGTCACTTAGTTCAATCACCTCCCTGGTCCCCCTGCCATACTGTCACTTACTGACACACACCTTGTGAATCTGTCTCACTCCTTTTTATTCATTGTCAGCATGACCCACTGTCACTGTCAACAGCCCAGCAGATGTTAATTACCTAGAGCATAACTACCCTTTCCCTCTTCTCTGAAAGCCACACAGTCCACTGTTCCAAGCCTCTGAGTTTTGATGCTCATCTCCTTCAATCAGAAGTCAGTTCTTATGCACATTTGCTTTGGATTGGGTCATTTTTCAAGGACCACGATTTCACCCCCTCAGTGGTCAAGAACATCGTCGACTGTGTCTCCTGCATTTCCTGCAACTCATCCCTCACATCCCCTCCCCGCAATAACAACGAAAACAGAATCCCCCTCGTCCTCACGTGCCACCCCACCAACCTCCGAGTCCAACGCATCATCCTCCGACATGTCTGCCAATCGCAATCCGACCCCGCCATCAAAGACATTTTTCCCTCCCCACCGTTATCCCCTTTCCAGAGGGACCACACTGTCTGGGACTCGCTTGTCCACTCACACTCCCCTCCAGCCCCACCACACTTGGCACTTTTCCCTGCAACCACAGGACGTGCGACACCTGCCCTTACACCTCCCCCCTCATCCCCATCCTAGGTCCCAAGATTTCCCACATCAAGCAGATGTTCACCCATACATCTGCTAATGTGGCATACTGCATCCGTTGTATCCATTGTGGCCTCCTCGACATCGGGGAAACCGAATGGAGGCTTGGGGATCGCTTTGCAGAACACCTATGCTCGGTTCGCACTAAACAACTGCAACTCCCACTCGCTAACCATTTCGACTCCCTCTCCCATTCCTCAGACGACATGTCCGTCCTGGGCCTCCTATACTGCCACAACGATACCACCAGAAGGTTGAAGGAACAGCTTGGGAAACCCTGCAGCCCCATGGTATCAGTGTAGACTTCACGAGCTTCAAAATCTCCCCTCCCCCAACCGCATCCCAAAATCAGCCCAGCTCGTCCCCACCCCTCTAACCTGCCCTTCCTCCCACCTATCCCCTCCTCCCACCTCAAGCCCCACCAACTCCTACCCACTAACCTCATCCTGCCCCCTTGACAGACCTATCTCCTCTCTAACTCCCCACCTACAATCACCTTTAATGGCTCCATCCCTGCCTCTTTGACCTGTCTGCCTCCTTTCCAACTATTTTCTCCGCTCTCCCTATTTATTTCAGAACCCCCTTCCCCTCCCCTGTTTCTGAAGAAGGGCCTAGGCCTGAAATGTCAGCTTTCCTGCTCCTCTGATGCTGCGGGCTGCTGTGTTCATCCAGCTCTACACCTTATCGTCAGAGATCCAGCAATTCCCTTCAAAACCATCATGTTTTGTTTTGAATAATGGCATTGCAGGCTGTATTGTGGTTCTGAGGCTGCTTTTTCAGCAGGTCTGTTGTAAAGTATTTGAAAATGGGTCTTTGTTTGTGATTTAATTTTGCATCGTGTTCTTTCTTGCATCTATTAGTTCTAATACTGCAACAACGTACTTTACGTTAAATTTGATTTATGTGATTACTGAGCTCATTCTATTTGTACTTTGCTGTTTGTTCCTAGCTGAATGAGGATGAGCTGAGAGGTGCAGTGGTGTTAATATTTGCAAACAAGCAGGATTTGCCAAACGCTATGTCAGTTGAAGACCTCCGTGCAAAGCTGGAACCGCTGATCACCCGCAGAACTGTAAGAAATTTCTATTTCTTCAGGATGTACACCCCATGATTAGCTAAATTGCCCAGTGTTCAGGGATGTGTAGATTAGGTGGGATTCTGAGGGTCGGTATGAACTTGTTGGGCTGAAGGGCCTCTTTGCACACTATAAGGATTCTATGGAATGCTGCCAGGCTACCTTTAACAAATTTGAATAGTCCAATCAATATGGTAATTAAAGTCCCCATGATGGTGTTTGCAGTTCATTTCTTCTACACCTGTAAGCTGTATTTTTTACACGATGTCAGAGGGGCAGCTGTAGAAGAAGAATAGGAGGGCATCCAGGGACGATGCTGCTGAAGTGAAAGAGGCAGCACTGTGCTGACCTTAACAAGACTGCTATGAGAGGAAAGTGGAAGCATTAACGGAATTAGCAAACTGAAGCTCAGAGACTTTGAACTGAGCACGAAGGTTAATTTGAGAATTTTAAGGTTTTTCCCTTTCTATACAAGGGGACAGTTTTTGATAAATGCAGGAAGGCTGAGCAAGTTGACCATGGCACTAGATTGAAGGCAGCCATTTAACTTGGAGGAGGGTAGTTGAAAGGAGCATTGTTCTCTTAAAGGATAGCATAGTTCATTTCTTGCACAAACCCCTATTATTTCATTCTTATACTGCTATTCCTGCTGATAGTGGTTCCTATTAATCAATCCCACCAGTGACTTTCCTTTGTTATTTCTTATCTCCACCCTGGCTGATTCTACTCCTTGATCTTCTGCATAAAGAGCATTTCTCTGTTGTACTGACCTCATTCTGAAAAAAACCTCTCTTCTGCATCTACATTTCCTCTTTCCTGCGTAAAGTGCCATGACTATACCTTGAATAGTTAGCTCCTTGCCTTACAATCATATTTCTGTAATTGCTAAGATGACTATTGTACCCATTATTTCAACTATGCATTCATTTAAAGTTTTAAAATGTGTTCTCTTCTGTACTCTGATCTTTATTTAGTGTTTCTGTCGTATTCTGGTTATCTTTATCTGGATTGTTCCCCTCCCCTATTACCTTGTCCTTCTGCTTGAATATTCTAAATCTGTTATCCAACCAACCCCCACACCCCAATGTCCTTTGTATAGCCCTAGTTGTGCAGTTCCCTAGTACTGATGCCAGTGCCCTATGAATCAAAATCCATTCCTCCAACACCAATCTTTAATTCATATATTCAACACTCCGATCTTATTTACTCAATGTCAATTTGTTTGTGATTCTGGTAGAAATCCAGAGACTTTATGCCCTGGAATTGAGCACAAAGATTAATCTTTCTTCCTTGGTCCCAATTCTGTCTTGTAACTTGCGTAGACCTCAACAATGCAATCCTTCTCTAATGCAACTTCCTACTCAGTCCTGAGATGTCCTTAATCCTGTAATAGGGCAGACAACAGAATTTTTGAGACTCTTACCCTTTGCTGTAATGAATCTTACCTATTCCACAACTATACTATCCTTTTAATATAACTACGCTCCTTTCAACTTCCCTCCTCCAAGTTAAATGGCTGCCTTCAATCTAGTGCCATGGTCAACTTGCTCAGCCTTCCTGCATTTATCAAAAACTGTCCCCGTGTATAGAAAGGGAAAAACCGTAAAATTCTCAAATTAACCTTCGTGCTCAGTTCAAAGTCTCTGAGCTTCAGTTTGCTAATTCCGTTCATGCTTCCACTTTCCTCTCATAGCAGTCTTGTTAAGGTCAGCACAGTGCTGCCTCTTTCACTTCAGCAGGATCATCCCTGGACGCCCTCCAATTCTTCTTCTACAGCTGCCCCTCTGACATCATGCAAAAAATACAGCTTACAGGTGTAGAATGGATTAGTGGGGCCAGATTTCTTGAAATGTCTTTCGGGAGAGCTTGTTGTGTCAACGTATAGAAGGTCCCAAAAAGGAGGGTACAGTGTGGAACTCATTCTGGGGAACGAAGCTGGACAGGTGTTTGAAGTGGCAGCTGGGGAATATTTTAGTCCTAGAAACCACAATACTGATGAAAGCCTGTTTGTGGAAAAGGCCAGAGTCTGCAAAAGAGAATTTTGGATTGGAGAGAAGGGTGGGAAGAAGGTAGATTTTATTAAAATAATGCAGGAACTGCCTTAAAGCAACTAGGAGGGCAAAGAGAGGACATGAGAAAACTAGTTTACTTAAGTTCACCTTGTTTTCTATGCTCCTAGAGGTTTTGTTGATTTGCTTCCTTGTACCTTTTTTTTTGTCCAGTCCTGAATATTGCTAGATATTCAAGGTTATTTGCACTGTTATTCCTACATTTCACCCTAAACAGAATGTGTTGGGCCTGTAGTCTCCCCAGTTTTATTTTGAACGGCTGCTCCTGTTCTATAGTAGATTCACCCAAATGGATTTTGTGACGATTGATGTCTGTCTCATGGCCACCACTACTAGAGAATAGCTTACAATTCCAGAATCAACTAAATAACTAAATTGAAATTTCACCAGCTGCCATATTGAGTTTTGATCTCAGATTACACCTGGGCCTCTGGATTACTCACAACAACCAAACCATTGTCTCTCTTTGCATGTTCTAATCATTCACAGGATTGTCACCAAATTTAAAATAGTAGACAGTGGGCAATTTCATTCCATTACCTTCTGTCACATGGTCACTTACAAGAAGTCCAAGCTTTGAAATGAGAGAAATACTGTTTTACAGTGCATTAAATCAAGCTAGAAATAGTGTCTGGCAATAACAAGATTCACTCCTGTTTTGAGTCTTAGCTATGAAATAAGATTGTTATTTTTGCAGATGCACATCCAGCCAACGTGTGCCACTAGTGGCCTAGGTCTCTGTGAAGGACTGGATTGGTTGTCCCAGAAGCTGACAAATAACTAGAAGAACCAGGTTTATCCGCTATCCTGCCTACATTGGTGTGTCAACTGCTATGACTTGAACTCGAGGATTTTTATCAATGGCTTCCCAACTCTTATGTTCTCTCTTTTTTTAAATTTTGCTTTATCTCATGCTTGTCAACATGAAGGTGCATTTTTAAAATTTAAATCAGAACTTGGGTAGGAGTGATCTCCTCATTCAATAATGGATGGATGCCCCTTGCCAAGACCAGTTCAAGGACTTTATAGCACTCTGTAGTCACTCACTAGATGCTTATTCGTGAGCATCAAAGTTCTGAAAACTCTGCATCCAACTCCCAACTTATGACAATTTGAATTTCAGAAGTTACTAACAACTGGATGAACCATCTGTGCATAGCATCTTGCTGTTTGTTTAATCTACTGATTAAAGACCATGGAATATTTTAAATGGTTTCACAGCCATCATTTGAACATGAGGATTCTAATGAAGGAAGAGGTTTTTTAAGATGTGACATGATGCTTTCTAATGCAGGGGATGCTAAAACATGGAAGAGCTGTAATTAATGAACATGAATGTTTTCATACATTCTCTAGTAGCTTTTAAATGACCAATTTTAAGACGATGAGACTCAAGCAAATCTTCATGTTTCACAGTGACTCTTAATAAATTGCAGCTGACTGGTAACCAATTTTTTTTCTATTTATCTTTACTCATCTTGCACAAAGAAGCTTTATGTGACCACTTAATTTTCCCTCAACCTTTTGGTGATTGGTTTATATCTCCTCCCCCTATATATGAGAGGATTCCTGCATTGATGTTTCTCTCATCATTGCCGAAAGGGTCACTCTAATGAGGTCTGATTTGAAGTCACTGCTGTGCAGATCCAGATAGGAAATGCCTTTTGAAAGAATTACATTACTTTAGATGACAAGAATTTATACATTTTACTTTGTAGCAGTTTTTTTTCAGGTTAGGAATAAATATCAAGTTACAAAGGGCACTGGTTTGCTGTTTTGATATATCAAGGGTAAATCAATTTCCACAACTACAAACAATTTAGTTGTCTTGAGACTTTAAAATACTGTATGCATGGAGTATTTACCTTGTCCTGTATTGTACTTGTGCTAATATTATGATGGGGAATTCTCAATTTCCCCTTGTTACTGTAATGTACATTGCGTTCCAGTTGGAGACTGTGATCCTGATAACTGGCATTGTTATTCGCAGTATATCAGTGAGCTGAAGCAAACAATATTGAACGTAACCAAAGGCTTCTTTCTGGAAAAAAATTGAGTCAAACTTAATAAAGGCTTTTCAGAAATATTGTTTAATCTGTCCATGCTTTGTAACTTGTTCATTTCATGAATTAAGTCAGTTAGCAATGATTTGGTGCTTAGGAACAACTCCAGGGACAATGTGTAGCAGTCTTCAACATGATAACATTGTATCATAACAATTCTGGCAGAGATTATAAGTTGAAGATTCTAACATGATTTTCCAATTAGTAGGCATTGAATTCTGAAACCTGTCTGAGAAGATTCTCAGCTTCTGTCTATTCCTTTGAGACAATGTTGCATTTGTCACATTTTTGGCAATAATCAGTTTAGGTATGCTGTGGTTAGGTCAGTGAGATAGTAAACTAAACCTTTTGCTTCAGAAAGGATAAATCCTTGCTGAGAAAGGTACAAAAGTTTACTTGTTCCTAGCTCTCATACCCACAGCCTCATGAACACTGCCCTGCATTTGTACTAAATCGTTGCTTGGTATCTTAACAGGAAAGTGACCAGGTCATCATCATAGTACACAAATTGGTTTCCATATTGCCTAGATTATATCAGTGACCACAGTGACTTAATTAGCTGTCAAGTATTCATTTGTCTGGCAATCATGAAAAATGTTTCATAAGAGTCTTTGTTTAAACCGGTGGGTGATTGAATTTTATTTCCCCTCCAAAACAAGTGCAATGATCTGTAAGGAGGTTCCAAAAGTAATATTTTATTACATTTCAGTTATTCTTTGTCTAAGCACAAAACAGGACTCTGTGGAGACCACAATGTTCAGACTAAAGAAATCCCAAATTCTACATGGTTACTTTATTTTACAATCTGAACTTATCCATCTTTATACAGGAATTGAGACTATGTACAAAGAATTATCTTCATATTTCAAATAAAAGCATTTTCAAAGTTAAAAGCTTGGCAAAAGTAAAATGGATTTCATGTGGACCAAATGAAAAAGCTCTGAACAGAGGATTATAGGAATCCAAAATAAAAGGCTCAATTTACCACAATTTCTGCAAATAAAACAAGAAATTACTTTGCTTACCCTACCTTCTGGCTGTCAGATCCCTGAAATCATACTTACATTGAACAAGGACCCAGCAATGATCACTGGGATCACCAATTGTGTACTCTGTTTTTTGCTGTTCATCAGTTGGTCAAGTAGCTACAGTTTTCGCTGAATATCGTCAGTAAACTCGGAAGAAAGGGAACTACAGGCAGAATTTTTCCAAGTCTCAAAAAGTGAAGAAAATTACTTGTTTGTTCAAATAATCCTCATCAGCATTTCTGCCATTGGGAATGCTCCCAATTCAGATTATCTGGGCATAACTGAAGCATGCATTTTGGGTTAAGTGTTGATTGTACAGAATGGAAGTTGCTGGAGGAAAGTATGTTACAATAATGATAATGTTTCTCCATAATGTGGCTGATCATTGTTACAAAGTAGGGAACATTCTAGCATGCCATATTGGTCAGTGGATTCATAATTGGCCTCAATCATTTTACCACGTTCACAGGTCTGACATTGTTCTATCAGGTACCATACAATGTAGGACAGCTGTGCAAACTAGAAAGGTTCATGTAAATGCTGGGTATATTGCTCTTTCACATGAGGACTGGAGTCTCAATCCTGTCTGGTCTTTACCCTCAGCCTCCTACAAAGGTCTTAAACAAAATGGGATTCCTAAGTCCAGTACCAGCTGGACACAGTTCACATCAAAACAAAATTTTACAATAACCAAGGTAGCCTCAAAAAGCTGATATTTGAAAAGACAATGTGGCATTAGGACAGATTGTTAGTCATAGGAAATCTCAGCTTGTGGTGACGCATGTTATTGTAACACTGTGGAAAAAGCCTTATTTTGTATGACTGCATGGAACTTGGCCTGGGAATGTTTGATGCGACAGTGTGGCAACAGCTTTACTTTGTACCTAACCTATGATAATGGTCCTGGATAGACTGGATGATGTTACAGAAATAAAATGCATTCCCTCCCACTGAATCATAGAGTCCCTACAGTGTGGAAGCAGGTTATTTGGCCTGTTGAGTCCATACCAACCCTCCAAAGAGCGACCACGCCCCCCGCCCCCACACCAATCCCTGTAATCGTATATTTCCCATAGCTAGCCACCCTCATTTGCATATCACTGAACACTATGGACAATTTAGCATGATCAAACTACCTAACCTGCACATCTTTGGACTGTGGGCGGAAACCAGAGTCTCAACCCAGAAGAAGCCCACGTAGACAGGGAGAGAATGTGCAAACTCCACACTGTTACCAACAGTGGAATCAAACCCAGGTCTCTGCCTCTGAGGCAGTAGTGCTAATCACTGAGCCACAGTGCTACCCACTGACAAACATTTGATGCAAAAAAAAGTTGCTTTCCAGTGGCACTTATTAGGATAAGTATTCACTACAAAATAGTGCAACTCAGGATCATTCTCCATCCATTTCAGGCATTCACAGTACTGACCTATGGGCACCCATGGGGGCTTTAAGCAAGGATTGGTTTGAAAGCCTCGTGATGTTGCTCAGATCCCCATCTTTTAATGAAGGTGTAGACAGGTTACAGGGGCAGATTTGAAAATATAGTGAATTCTAACAAAAAAAAAGTGCTTAGACATCAGCTCTGAATCTAGTCTCCTGAGCAGCCTTGTATGTGGTGACGGTTTCATTTCTGGATGAACCCTTAGTTTATTTAAGCAACACAAATCACAAGCAACAGTTCAAACAGCAAACTGCCGTGTGATAAGACTGAGCAAATCCTCCTATCTTCATTCCACATCCCAATCCTTTCAATAGAGCACAGCAGCAACTTTCTTTGATTGACAACTATGGTGCAGAACAACGTACATGCCTAAAAGAATGTGCCTCAGAGGAGTAAATACTGAGCTGTGGCTACAACTTAAGAGATTTAGAATTTAGAACTTAACTTGAGAGATCTGGAAGGCAAGAATGGTGTCTCACATGCAGCAGAGTGGTTAGGCCATTTCTCACAGCGGCTGCAAGTACGGAGCACTGAGAATAACGCAAAGATCAACTGCTAGGTAGACCCACAGATACTAAAAGCCGGCACAGTCTGTATGAAACAACAAATGCAGTGGAAGTGAGTGAAACAAGGTCTAAGAGGAGCAGGCTTTTCTGCAGCAATCTGCTGAGGCCCATTAACATCAAGCAAAGCGGCACTTTCATGCTTTCCACCAAGCCATCCACTCTAAAAAGCACCCTAGAACAAAGGAGATTTCATTCTCACGTTGCTCAGCTCTTTTAGGCTATACAGTTCATTCAAAACAAAATGGAGAGAAAAATCACTTTTTTTAAACAGTAAGTGTCCTTGCCTACGTGCTTCATATCAGAAAGATTAAATATTCAGCTGAGTTTTAAAGGCATTGTTTTAAGCAACAATACATCTCAAACCTGACAGGATCTGAAATAATGAGGCCCCTCAACATCATTTGAGTCTCTCCTCATAGCTAGTTTAGATACACCAGGCATGTTTAAGGGTAAATCTTAGCAGCAAACAGTTGGAAATGAGTATACACAACAGGGATCTGACAACACAGGCAATAAAGGCAACAATGCAAAACTCAGGATACTGTAAAACAGGACAGACAGAAAAAGTACAAGCTGCAAAATTTACACAATGTTTCTAAACAAAGGCAAAGGGTGATTTGGACAGGTAGTGAATAAATGACAGCAAGAGAAAGCATGAGTTTGTGAAACAGATTCTAGCAATATTTTAAATTGACAACCACAATATTAACAATAAACAACAGGATAAGATGTCTTCATTGTTTGTAACCTGAAACCATACATTAAGTCAACCCCAAACGTACCTGAATGCAATCTTGACCCCTCAGTCGGAGTCACAGGAGCAAATGCCCAACAATTTGAATTCATCCATAAAATATGGACCTTTGCATTTGGGACAGATTTGTCCTGAGACATATAGGATTTTGTATGCTAAAGATATGACTGAAGTTCTACATATTGTAGCATGGGATGGGTTTTCTCTTGACCATCACCACCACCACCACACCCCATTCCCACCAAAACTTGGACCTCTGGAATTAGTGCAAGTGTCTGCTTCCTGTGGCCCGAGCACCCTTCAGCTGTCCAAGATTGAGCGGACGTGACTATGAAGCATTAACTGCAGTGTGTTGGTGATAGATATAATATTGAGACACCCCTCAGTGTACCACTGGCTCAATTACATTGCTTTTGTTCAAACTGATAACAAATACATGTGAATACACAACAATTTGTAAATATCATTTGACCTGTACACTGATATCTAGGAAGCTGTTGCATAAATAGAACAAGAATTAAACTATGTACAGCTGTACAGCACTGAACAGCAGAATTAAAGAAACAACACTGTTAAAATAACCTCTCAGCTGTGTTGTTTCTGTGCAGCTGCCCATGAGAGCTGGAGGACACCACTCCTGCTCAGCTATTCCTTCTTGCCCTCCTTCTCAATGTGATCCAATGGAAGGTAAATTGGAAATAGGCAGTCTGGGAAAGATATGGGTCAGACCTGCCCCACTACACATATCCAGCACAGCTGTCTCTGTAAACACAGTGAGCATACACCACCTGCCAAGCCCTACCCCTTACTGCATAAGTTAATATAGAACTAAACACAAACACATCCCTCATTGTCCTACTACTGCCCTTACATTTGAAGGGTTCTAAGTCGTTTTAAGAACATTAACACTCTCATTGAGAGCTGCTCAGTGAACAAACACACACAACTGTGTACCTTTAACCACCTCTTGTTCACAAGTGCAAATGGCTGCTGTTTTCCTTGACAAAATTGGCCACAAATTGTTCCAGCAGCACTGACCCACTGAAATTAGACCTGAGCAAAAATTATCCCCATTTTGATTTGTAAACAGTAGGCTGGCCTTACTTTGTAGCCTATTTTTTCTGTAAAGAATTCCTTTCAAGGAAAGAGCCGTTACATGTTCCCCTGTACAGAGATGTCTTTATTCCCAGTCTGTGACTGGAATTCTACATTTACTCCTTTCTTACTAATTTAGCTTGATTCACCTGTTGCCTTCCACTGATTCTTGAATTAAAGTTATAGCATCACACAAGAAGCCAGTGGTTACAAGACATCTCACATGATCTATAACAAAGGCAGTTGAAATTAACTGACAGTTGATCCACATCTTTTCTCCAGGAATAGGCAAATAATCTGATGGATGTGACTCAAGTTTTGCTGTAACTTCGAAACTGTTTCAGTCAAAGGGTTTTTTAGGCTTTAGTATTTCAGCAATGGGTTGTTAATCTGGAATATCAGCTCTCATCTCAGGAGTTTGGCCACAAATGATTCTATTCAAAATGGCAAGAGTCCAACACACAAGTTAATTCAGAGATAAGAGGAATCCTTGTGTGTGGGGAAAGGCCCTAAGCAAGAAAGGGTTTAAAGGTTTAATTTTTCTTTTGTAGTTACTCAAGTTTGTAACCTTCTTCTAATTTGGTGTGTGCAATAAGCTCTCTCCCTCTGTCCAAGCACATGCTGATTCAAATGAAACATCCCTAATAAGTACACATGTCCATCAATGCTGGGCATGGGGTAGCAAGACATCTAATCACCACCATCCCTCCCTCATTGCCTCTGGACTCTGTAATTAGATGGCTGAGAAATCACAAGTTTCCATAATATTCTGATTCTTGTGTTTCTGATACAACAGTTGTTGTCCATGAATGACAGAGGTCCAGACGATGAACTCCATACCCAGTTGCGCACAGGCAATGGTTGCAGTACACGCTTCTCACGCATCTGACAGGCAGCTTTGTATTTTATCAATCCATTGCTGGGCACTCTGGCTGTCTTGGGCACAGAAATTGTAAACTCTTTTTGTTGTCTTCAGCTACGAAATAAGATATTTAACAGTCACTTTAAGTTTGCAAATAGCTCATTATTGAAAACTTTGAAACTCAGGGTGCTGCTGTTAGAAACTCACATCAAAGAAGGCTTTTTCCTCAATGTTTTTGGGGGCTCCCAATACTATTGCTCCCAAAGTAACAGATTCTACTTCTGAGAGGTCGACGATCCCCTTCACATCTATGTCCAGTTTACTTTCATAATATCTCAACTGCAAAAGACAACAGAGGAATTCTGAATGTTTCATTCAAGCGGTACAGCACCAAATCCTTTTCTTCTTTTTAACATCACCTCTCCTCTGCTGAACCACAGAAGACACTCCAAGCCAGGTGCAATTGGTACAAGTGGTCCTCCCCAACCCCTGTGCCCTATGCTGATTTTATTCCATCCCCATTTCCCTCAAATTGAGGACCCACTTTGCCATCCCTAGTGGCTCCATACCCCAGCCCCGTGTTCTTGGCCTTGCATAACCCCATCCAAGGTCAGGGATTCCGACAGCAGAGACAGCACATTAAGATGCAGCAGCACGGGTTGGTGCTCTGTCAGCTGCAACTGACTGCATCAGCTACTGAGGGCAGAACCTTTACATCTCCCATTCTCAGAAAAAGTCATACTGGCAGCAGGCTAAAAGAGAAAGAGATTGAGCGTGATCTAAGGCGTGTGATTTAGTTATATTTTAGTACAATTTATCTTGTAGTTTGGATTTGAGCCATTGGCAAGTGGTTTTTGGTTTGTGTCTGAAGAGGTTTAATTGATCAACTTGTAAGTATTTCTGCAGCCACGGTGATTTCTTTAAAGCAGTCTGAGAGAGATAGTTCTTGGAGATTAGATTAGATTCCCTACAGTGTGGAAACAGGCCCTTCAGCCCAACAAGTCCACACCGCCCCTTGAAGAATCCCACCCAGATCCATCCCCCTATACCCCACGCACCCCTGAACACTACGGGCAATTTAGCATGGTCAATCCACCTAGCCTGCACATCTTTGGACTGTGGGAGGAAATCGGAGCACCCGGAGGAAACCTACACAGACACAGGGAGAATGTGCAAACTCCACAGACAGTCACCAGGGACTGGAATTGAACCCGGGTCTCTGGCGCTGTGAGGCTGCAGTGCTAACCACTGAGCCACCATGCCGCCCCTAATGGGAAGTTGTTTACACTGGCAGAGTTCTTGCATTTAAACTAAGCAAATAGTTATACATTAGATTTTCTGTTTAGAAGATTGATTCTTGTTTTATTTTAGATTGGGCAAATATCCATAGCTTGGAGAAAGTTTTGAAATTTCAGGTCAAGAGTTTGCATAAGTCTTGGTGCATAAAAGGCTTTCTCCTGATAAAAGGTAAAGACCGGAACTGTTAAAAATAAATAGGCTAGCTCAGTGTAAGAAGTTCAGTTTAAAAGTTTCAGGCTTGAGAAGTATTTGATTACAATCCTGAAGAGGATATCTGAAGCTGAGAACATCTAAGCTCAATTGTACGAAGACTTGAAGAAGCTATTAGATTCTCCAGTCCAGGATTGAAGTTTGATAGAGAAGGAAGTTATCTCCAGTGTGACTATTGTAATTTTTTTTATTTACTCATGGCATGTGGGTGTCACTAGCTAGCTAGCATTTATTGCCCATCCTTAGTTGCCAAGGAAGAAGGCGATGGTAAGCAGTCTTCTTAACCGTTGCTGTCTATGCAGGTGGAGTCACAATGCATTAAGGGATGGAACTCCAAGATTTCTGACCCAGTGACAGTGAAGGAACAACAATATATTTCCAAGTCAGGATGGTGAGTCACCACGAAGGGAACTTGCAGGTGGTGGTGTTCCCATCTACCTGTTGTCCTTGTCCTTGGAGATGGAAGTGGTTGTGGATTTGGAAGGTGCTGTCTAAGGATCTTTGGTAAATTTCTGCAGTACACATTGCAGATAGTGCTACTATTGAACATTGGAGGAAGGGGGAGTAGATGCAACACCAATCGAGTGGGATGCTCTCTCCTGAATGGTGTCGAGCTTCTTGGCTGTTATTGGAGTTGCACCCATCCAAGCATGTGGGGAGCATGCAATCAAACTCATGGCTTGTACCTTGAGGATGGTGGACAAATTTTGGGGAAGTCAAGTGGTGAGTCACTCACCACAGTACTTCTGGCCTCTGACCTGCTCTTGTAGCCATGTATTTATATGGCAAGTCCAGTTGAGTTTCTGGTCAATTATAACCCCTAGGATGTTGATAGCAGGGGATTCAGTGGTGGTAGTCTTATTAAATGTCACAGGGCAGTGCTTAGATTGTCTTTTATTGGAGATGGTCACTGCCTGGAATTTGAGTGGTGTGAATGTTACTTTCCATTTGTAAGCTCAAACCTGGATATTGTCCAGACTTTGTTGCATTTGGACATGGACTGCTTCAGTATCTGAGGAGTCACGAATGGCACTGAACATTGTGCAATAATCAGCAAACATCCCCACTCCAGACCTTATAATGAAGGGAAAATCATTGATGAACCAGCTGAAGATGTTTGGGCTTAGGACACTACCCCAAAGGAACTCCTGCAGAGATGTCTTGGAGCTGAGATGAGTGATCTCCAACAGCTATAACAATCTTCCTATGTGTCAAGTATGACTCCAACCAACAGAGAATTTACCCGAATTCTCACTGACTCCAGGTTTGTTTGGACACTTTGATGCCAAGGGCTGGTGCTCTCAGCTCACCGATCATCGAGACTAATGAGACAGCAACTGGCTAAGTTTATTTGTCCTGCTTTTTGTGAATAGGACATACCTGGGCAATTTCCACATTGCCGTGAGATGCCAATGTGGCAGCTGTACTGGAACAGTTGGCTAGGAAAGTAGCAACTTCTGGAGCACATGTCTTCAGTACTGTCAGAAAACTGTCAGGGTCCATAGCCTTTGTAGAAGACAGTGCCTACAACCTTTTTTTGGTATCACAAAGAGTGAATCGAATTAGCTGAAGACTGGCATCTGTGATGCTGGAGCGTAAAAGTGCACTTTTGGGATTAATGGTATTGTATTTTACTGTGTTTCAAAATCTTTAAACTTGCGTTTATATGTAAACAGTCTAGTTTATTTATCTCAGTGATAATGGGAACTGCAGATGCTGGAGAATCCAAGATAATAAAATGTGAGGCTGGATGAACACAGCAGGCCCAGCAGCATCTCAGGAGCATAAAAGATGACGTTTCGGGCCTAGACCCTTCATCAGAGACGGGGATGGGGTGAGGGTTCTGGAATAAATAGGGACAGGGGGGAGGCGGACCAAAGATGGAGAGAAAAGAAGATAGGTGGAGAGGAGAGTATAGGTGGGGAGGTAGGGAGGGGATAGGTCAGTCCAGGGAAGACGGACAGGTCAAGGAGGTGGGATGAGGTTGGTAGGTAGGAGATGGAGGTGCGGCTTGGGGTGGGAGGAAGGGATGGGTGAGAGGAAGAACAGGTTAGGGAGGCAGAGACAGGTTGGACTGGTTTTGGGATGCAGTGGGTGGAGGGGAAGAGCTGGGCTGGTTGTGTGGTGCAGTGGGGGGAGGGGACGAACTGTGCTGGTTTAGGGATGCGGTGGGGGAAGGGGAGATTTTGAAGCTGGTTAAGTCCACATTGATACCATTGGGCTGCAGGGTTCCCAAGCGGAATATGAGTTGCTGTTCCTGCAGCCTTCGGGTGGCATCATTGCGGCACTGCAGGAGGCCCATGATGGACATCCCATCTAAAGAATGGGAGGGGGAGTGGAAACGGTTTGCGACTGGGAGGTGCAATTGTTTATTGCGAACCGAGCGGAGGTGTTCTGCAAAGCAGTCCACAAGCCTCCGCTTGGTTTCCCCAATGTAGAGGTAGCCACACCGGGTACAGTGGATGCAGAATACCACATTGACAGATGTGCAGGTGAACCTCTGCTTAATATGGAAAGTCATCTTGGGGCCTGGGATAGGGGTGAGGGAGGAGGTGTGGGGGCAAGTGTAGCATTTCCTGCGGTTGCAACTGATGTCCATTTCAAGCCCACCGACTCCCACAGCTACCTAGAATACACCTCCTCCCACCCACCCTCCTGCAAAAATTCCATCCCCTATTCCCAAGTCCTCCGCCTCCGCCGCATCTGCTCCCACGATGAGGCATTCCACTCCCGCACATCCCAGATGTCCAAGTTCTTCAAGTACCGCAACTTTCCCCCCCACAGTGGTCGAGAACGCCCTTGACCGCGTCTCCCGCATTTCCCGCAACACATCCCTCACACCCCGCCCCCGCCACAACCGCCCAAAGAGGATCCCCCTCGTTCTCACACACCACCCCACCAACCTCTGGATACAACGCATCATCCTCCGACACTTCCTCCATCTACAATCCGACCCCACTACCCAAGACATTTTTCCATCCCCACCCTTGTCTGCTTTCCGGAGAGACCACTCTCTCCGTGACTCCCTTGTTCGCTCCACACTGCCCTCCAACCCCACCACACCCGGCACCTTCCCCTGCAACCGCAGGAAATGCTACACTTGCCCCCACACCTCCTCCCTCACCCCTATCCCAGGCCCCAGGATGACTTTCCACATTAAGCAGAGGTTCACCTGCACATCTGCCAATGTGGTATACTGCATCCACTGTACCCGGTGTGGCTTCCTCTACATTGGGGAAACCAAGCGGAGGCTTGGGGACTGCTTTGCAGAACACCTCCGCTCAGTTCGCAATAAACACCTGCACCTCCCAGTTGCAAACCATTTCCACTCCCCCTCCCATTCTTTAGATGGGATGTCCATCATGGGCCTCCTGCAGTGCCACAATGATGCCACCCGAAGGCTGCAGGAACAGCAACTCCTATTCCGCTTGGGAACCCTGCAGCCCAATGGTATCAATGTGGACTTCACCAGTTTCAAAATCTCCCCTTCCCCCACCGCATCCCTAAACCAGCCCAGCTCTTCCCCTCCACCCACTGCATCCCAAAACCAGTCCAACCTGTCCCTGCCTCCCTAACCTGTTCTTCCTCTCACCCATCCCTTCCTCCCACCCCAAGCCGCACCTCCATCTCCTACCTACTAACCTCATCCCACCTCCTTGACCTGTCCGTCTTCCCTGTACTGACCTATCCCCTCCCTACTTCCCCACCTATACTCTCCTCTCCACCTATCTTCTTTTCTCTCCATCTTCGGTCCGCCTCCCCCTCTCTCCCTATTTATTCCAGAACCCTCACCCCATCCCCGTCTCTGAAGAAGGGTCTAGGCCCAAAACGTCAGCTTTTATGCTCCTGAGATGCTGCTGGGCCTGCTGTGTTCATCCAGCCTCACATTTTATTATCTTAGTTTATTTATCTTAATTTCTTTTGCATAATGCACTTCCGATTTATTGTTAAAATAAAATCTACAGCATGATGTTTGAGATTCAGTGAAAGACAACCCTGTTAATTACAAAAGAATGTTTATCAAGCCAGGTGTTAGTCTTGGAACTAACCAACTGGTATCATAACAAAACACTTCTGGGTAAGGTGGAGTGCAGAATAAAAACTGAAACTATCACTAAAACAATTGAATCCCATCAAACACAGGAGGTTTCTCATCTTTTATATCTCTTGTATTACCTTCTTCCAAAATACTTGTTATTTCCAATAGATAAATTAGGTCAATCAAATGTGATTTGCCTTTAACAAAACCATGCCAACTGTCTTGTTAACAAATTAATTCTCACTTGAAGTATTAGTTATGAGAATGGACACAGCAGATTGTGGCAGTGTTACCTGATGTTTGGTTTTATCGAGTACAAACCAACGTGGTTTCCATGCTTTCAGTAAAGCACCTCTTTTGTAAAGGGTTCCCTCATATGACCTGCAGACAGAATACACATTAGCCAAGAAAAGGACTTTAACAGAAAGAATACATAAATGGAATACTTTTTAATTCAATACAATTTCCTCCTTCACTACAGCAGTTAGAAGCTTTCCTCTATCTGTGCTGTGTTGCTATCACTGCCTTTCTCTATAATCTAATGATATATTTTTTGGGGAAAAAAAAGTGTAAACAGCAGGCCATCACATTAAACACTCAAGGCCAGGCTCAAGTTCTTGAAATCGGACAATGCATATGAACAGAAACATGCGCTTGATTTTGCACCATCTGGATTACAATAGCCTATAATCTTTTTTTGTTGTCCATGTGCATGTGATCACAGCAGACTGGGAATGCATTTATTGCCCATTTCTAATTACCTAAGTTAATCGAGGACAACAACAGTTTTATGTTCACCATTAGGCTAGCTTTTAATTCCAGAATCTTGTTTAATTCGAAATTCACCATTTCCCTTGGTGTGATTCCAGTCCCATGTCACTGCCTTCCCATTAACAATACTTCAACCCTCAGTGCTGTAATCTATTTATTAAAGAATATGAGGCATACACCTCCACCTGAGCAGACAAAAAGCAGCACATGGATCAATAAGTACCAGCTAAATGAGAGAATCAGAATTGCCTCATGGAAACAAAAAGACAGTAGCATACTAATGCTGTATAGTGAAGTGTAAAAAACTGAAAAGATATACATGCTGCTCAAAAATAAACAAGTAATCCAAAAATCTTGCTGTTCCTTTCAATAAATTTGAGTAATAATTTATACTGGCAAGTCAGCCTCATATGTGGTCCCTATTCACATGAAGGCTACTGCTTAAGGACTATCTGGAAATCTGCGTTGTCCCATTGAGGCCTGTAATAGGACTCAAAATTGACCAAAGTAATGACTAACTTTTTTCTCTGTATTTTTGATTGTGGACAGAATAGGAGAAAATGTGATTTTAAAATCTAAGGGCTATGCAGAGATTACTGCAACATTTTCTCTTTCAAATCAGTTTACCTGCACTCAGTGTGTGTGCTGTTGACTGTTTAAGCAGCAAGGGACGCTTGAACGAAGCAGTGTGTACAAAATGAGATTCAGCATCTGATTGGGCTGTGGAACTATAACCAGCTGCCGACAGTAAAGACCTTCTGCCTGCCAGAAATTGTGTGAATGGTTCCCAGTTGGCTGAACACTTTGTGTGTACAAATACTTGGATAGAAATCACTCTACCTCTGAAAAGAAGAGCTGGTCTTTCCGTTGCAGTTAAAAAAATCTCTTCAAGCAATTGCCCTCATCAATTGCTGTAAGCTGTGGCTTTTAACCACTAAACGTGAACCAGTGGCACCGTGCCTCCCACAAGCAACTGAAAGTACCTGGAGAAGGAAGATTGAGGACTTGACAAGCCAAAAGGATAATCTCACTGAACCCTTTGGACAGGAGGCCATTCAACTACCTTTCCTTCCAGCCACGATACTCATGACTTACTTTCTCGCTGTCCATTTGTCTGCTTGTGTGTGTAGGGGGAGTTTATAAAGGGGTTAGAGTTTTCACTAGTATATGCTAACAGTTCATATGTGCCAAGATGTAGCCAGAGATTCTTCATTGAAATAAATCGCAATGTTTGTTAAGTACAGAAACTTGTCCATGTTTTTTGTCAACTTGGGTCTAAAATGGGTAAATAGAGGACGAAAACAAAGTGCTGGAGAGACTCAGCGGAGCTGGCAGCATCTGTGGACAGAAAGCAGAGTTAACGTTTCAAGTCCAGTGATTATTCTTCAGAATTCAGCTCTGAATTCAATCCACAGTAAGTGTCAGACCCAAGTTTCTCCAGCAATTTCTATTTTAATTTCAGATCTTCTTCAGCATTCATGCTATTTTGGGTACATCAGGAAATATTACGTACTTTACAAAAACTTTAACTATTGTGACAATTCTGGAAACAGCAGGATTTGATTGCCAGTGCACTACCCAACTGAGGTGTAACATCAACTGTAGTAATGACTCAGATGAAAAAATAACAGCCAACATATCAGAATTTAGCAATGGCACTAAGGCAGACAGCATTGTAAGCAATTACAAACAGGCATTAAATAAGCTAAGAAAGTATACAAAGTGTGGCAAATAGAATAATTTAGACAATGAATTTATCTACTTTGGACTTTAAAAGCATTTGTCCAGTACTTTGTAAATGGTGAGAAGGTAGAAATAACAGAAATTTGGAGAGATTTAGGATCTATGTACATGGATGGTTAAATTCAGGCTCAAGTACAGAAAATAATCTAAAATGACTGCCGTGGAATTTAAGATAAATTGATAATTTGATGAGGTTTACAAGATTTCCAGAGTTCATATGCAGAGCAACTATGCCTGTTGTTTGGGGAATCTAGGACAAGAGATAAAGCTGAAAAGTTTAGAGTCAGCCATTTCAAGATTGAGTTTAACTCCTATATGTGGGGTGGCAGAAGTTTGGAACTACCTTCAACAAACAACAGGTGATGTCAGTTGATTGTTAATATTGAATTTGATTGAAACACTGCTGTGAACTGAAATACATCAAAGGATATAATGCAGACAGGATTATGGAGCTAGATCACAGATCACTGAACTCATGGATTAGCAGAACAGACTAAGTGATTTACCAAGGTGTAGAGCTGGATGAACACAGCAGGCCAAGTAGCATCAGAGGAGCAGGACGGCTGATGTTTCAGGCCAGGGCCCTCCTTCAGAAAATTTCAGGAGGGAGGTCCAGGCCCAAAACGTCAGCCTTCCTGCTCCTCTGATGCTGCGTGGCCTGCTGTGTTCATCCAGCTCTACACCTTGGTATCTCATATTCTCCAGCACCTGCAGTTCCTACTATTTGAGACTAACTGACTTACTCCTTTTCGTATGAGAAGGAATTTTTCTTACATCAGTAATTGAAAAAACAAAATTGGATGCGATGAGATCAAGCATTTGAGTAGGCAAAATGTTCTATTTTTAATACCCATCAATGGATGAGCAGAGCTCTGTTTGGCAGGCAAGTATCAGCAGCTGAAATATCATGGAATTGCAGAGTCACAAAAGTGTTACAATGCAGGGAGGCTATTTGACCTCTGTATCTGCGCTAGCTCATTGAGTGAGTGTAATTGGGACGAGGTAATTTCCTACTTTTTCCCATATTGTTGCACATTATTTTTATTCAAATAGTGATCCAATGGCCTCTTGAATACCTCAACAGAACTTATCAGACAAACTACAGACAGCTCACTGGTAACTACTTATTGAGTGAAAAGAAACTCGTTACCCATGCAAATCCCTTTAAACCTGTGCCTTCTTGTATCGTTCCTTTTATAAGCAGGAGCAATTTCTCTGCAGATGCTGGAGAATCTGAGATAACAAGGTGTAGAGCTGGATGAACACAACAGCCAAGCAGCAACAAAGGAGCAGGAAGGCTGACATTTTGGGCCTAGACTTTTCTTCAGAAAAGAAATTTCTCCCTTTCTGCTCTATCAAGCCTGCTCATGGTTGTGAAAACCTATATCAAATCTTATCTTGGCCTTCTTCTCTTCAAGGAGAGTAGATCGAAGAAGATCAGACTACCATCGTAACTTAAATTTCACATCCCTGGAATCATTCTTGCAAATCGCTTCAACACTCTCTCCAGAATGTTCATATTCTTTCTGTGAATGTGGCAACCAGAACTCCAAGTGAAGTCTAACTTCTGTAATACGCTTGTTTAATATCACCTCCTTAATCTTGTACTTTATGTCCATATTAATAAAGTCAAGGATACTAATGTTAAAAACTACATATAAGATCTCCACATTTGCAAATGACACAAAGCTGGGAGGGAGGGCAATCCGTGAGGAGCATGCAGAGATGCTTCAGCGTAATTTGGACAAGTTGAGTGAGTGGGTGAATGCATGACAGATGAAGTGCAACTTGCATAAGTGTCAGGTTAACCACTGATAGCAAAAAGAGAGGCAGGTCATCTGAGTGGCGATGGATCGGGAAATCGGGAGATGCAACTGGTATTCTTTGGGCACCAGTTGCTGAAAGCAAGCGCGCAGGGACAGCAAGCAGCAAAGGCAGAAAGTAGCATGCTGGCCTTCATTCCAACAGGATTCGAGTACAGGAAGAGAGATGTCTTGCTGCAATTGCTATTACAATTGCAAAGGGCCTTGATGAGACCATACCAACGAGCAGTTTTGGCCTCCTTGTCTGAGGAAGGTTGTTCCAGCCATGGAGGGAATGCAATGAAAGGCTGAACCCTGGGATGACAGGAGTGATGTATGCGGGAGACATAACAGGTTAAAGCTTTATTCAGTGGAGAGCAGTGAGCGAGGACCTCACAGAAACCTCCAAAACTCTTCATAGTACTGGACAGGGTAAATGAAAGGAGGATGTTTGTGATGACTGGGGAGTCTAGAACCAGAGGTTACAGTCTAAGGATATGGGGTTGGCCATTTATGGCCACTGAGATGACTGGAAATTTCTTCACCCAAAGGGTAAAGTGGCTGAAACTAAAACACAATGTTTTCAAGAAGTGAGATATAGCTTTTATGGCTAAATGGATCGAAGGGTATGGGGAAATAGCAGATACTGAATTGCATTTTCTATGTTTCTTTTCTTCATTTACTGCTCTATTCACCCATCCTGCCACTTTCAATTATCATCAAATTCTTACAATAGGGAAAGAGGCCATCTGCACCAACATGCTGAAGATCATCCAGACCCAGACCCCACCCTATCCCCATAACCCTGCATTTTTACCACGGCTAATCCACCTAAACTGCATATCCCTTGATACTATGGCCAATCCACCTAACTTGCATAACTTTGGACTGGAGGAGGAAACTGGAGCACCAAGTGGAAACCCATGCAAACACATGAGAGAACGTGCAAACACCACAAAGTCACCCAAGGTTGGATTTGAACCCGGGTCACTAGTGATGAGACAGCAGTGTTAACGCCGTGCAAGACATATACATCTGCTTCTGCAACACCTCTTCTGAGTTAGACCCCTTATTTTAAGTTGTCTTTCACAGTCCTTTCTGCCAAAACGCACTACTTTTCTGCATTGAAACTCATCTGCCACCAATAAGACACGAGATCTAGGAGCAGCCTGTCGAGCCTGCTCTGCCATTCAATACAATCACCACTGATCCTATCTCAGCCTCAATTCTACTTTCCTGCTGGCTCCCCATAACCTTCAACTCGTTATGGTTGAGTAAATGTGAGATGGTGACAGATTTTTTTACATGTCCTGGCTTCCACCAAACTCTGGGGTAGTGAATTCCTCTGATTGATGACTCTTTGAGAGAAGTAAATTCTCATGTCTGACTTAAATCTGCTACCGCTCATCCTAAAATAATGATCGCTTGTCCTAAGTTGTCCCACAAAGGGAAATATACTTCCTTCACCTACTTTGTTAATTCCCTTTAGCATCTTATACAGACCTCCTCTTTCTGCTGAACTTTAAGCAATTCAGACCGTACGGCCTCATTTCTTTTCATAAGACAAACCCCTCAATAGTAGAATCAATATAGTGAATCTTCTTTGGACTGTTTCCAATACAACCACATCCCTTCACAAGTAAGGAGACCAAAACTGCACGTAATATTCCAGGTGCAGTTTCAATAATGCCTTGTACAGTTGCAACAACACTTCCCTACTTTTATACTATATTACTTTAGCAATAAATGCCAAATTTCCATTTGCCTTCCCTACAATCTGATGTACCTGCATACCAGCTTTCTGAGATTCATGCAAGGGGACACCCAGATCCCTCTGCATCTTCTCTCTATTTAGATAATAAGTTACCTTTCTATTCTTCCCACAAAATGGATAACCCTCTCACTTATCATCTGCCAAATTTTGGCTCATTCACCTAACTGATCTACATCCACTTGTAAGTAAAAATTTACCGCAACTCACTTTCCCCACTTATTTTAGAATCACCTGCAAATTTAGCCATTACATCTTCTATTCCTGCAACCAAATCATTCGTGTAGATATTTGGAGCTGTCGACTGAACCCTGTGGCACCCTTTGCCTGCTTGCCAAGCAGAAAAAGACCCACTTACCCTGACACACTGCTTTCTGTTGGCTAGTCAATCCTCTATCCAAGATAAGAAATTACCTCCAACTCCATGTAATCCTACGACACCTATCTACCCACTGTATCAACTTGACCAAACCCTGTGGAGTTTTATACTGTCCTTTTCACAGTTTACAATTTATCCCCAAGTTTCATGTTATCTGCAAGTTTTTTATTCACTCAGCCAATTTTGTACCACATTGCTACTGATGCTTGTACTCCATGACCTATAATTGTCCCCTGTTGTGTGGCATTACATCAAACATTTTCTGGAAATCCATGTGCACTACATCAACAGTATTACCCTCATCAAACCCATTAACTCTTCAAAAAAATTCAGCAGCAAGCTGGTTAAACATAATTTCTCTCAATCAAACCACTTACTTCCGCCCCCCATGCACATGCTAATTCTATCCTGAATTACTGTTTCTAGAAGCATTTTCACCACTGATGTTACACCGATTGGTCTGTAATTGCTTGGGTAGCCTCACACCTTTCTTGTACAAGGCATCTTTACAACTCTCCAGTCTTCTGGGATCACCCTAGGGAAGGTAGATAAATTGTGACCAATGCCCTTGCAATTAAACTCAGTTCCTTCAAAATCCTTGGATGCATCTCATTAGTTCTAGGTCCTTGTCAATTTCAAGTACCAATAATTTATCCAACATTTCTTTGCCATCAATTACCTTCTAGTGACAATTTCCTCCCATATTACAATGGTCTGGGTAGCATCTTTCCCTTTTGTAAAGACAGATGCAAAGTACTGATTTAACACTTCAGGGCAAATTTCCTTTTTGGTCCCTCATCTCCTCCTTTTCCCACTCTCTTCATATTTATAGGCTACTAAAGGTTTTGACAGTCCTTTACATTCATCTCCAATTCAACTGAGTGAAGCCGTGACATGGTGCTGCTTGAACAATTTAAACATTGGGTTTTTCACTGCACTTAAACAAACAATTTAGGAGTTAGAGATACTGAAACAGAGACCCAGATTAGACCTGTTTGCAATCTTACCTCCCAGTCACAGTGTGCAGTTACTCTCACAACTCTAGAATAGTGTTATTACCTACCTGTGTTCACTCTCTGATGTCTGAAACTGGCTGTACAAAGTGCTCGTGCTCTTTCGTCCCATGACACCACTGGAGGGAGTGGAGGTCGTGCTACTATCTGTGTCCAGACTCAGATTCAGAGCGGATCCAACTACTGCCTCATGCAGATAGACACAATGTGATCTCCGATGGTGCGACAGGCTTGAGGACATTAGCAAAGAACTTGAAGACAAATGCTGTATAAATGAGAAATACAGAAATCAGAAATAATGCGACCATACCTGCCTCTGACATCTTTTTTAGGTCTGTCACCCCTCAATTTGTGGCTGTGCCCCCTTGTACAGGCTGAAGTCATCATCCTCGGAAGAGGACTCTCACTGTCCATCCTATCTTCTGATCATCTTGTATGCCTCTATTAAATCCCTCTTAGCTTCCTTCTCTCCAATGAGAACAGACCCAAGTCCCTCAGCCTTTCTTCATAGGGCCTGCGCTCCAGACCAGGCAACATCCTGGTAAATCTCCTCTTTTTTCAATGCTTCCACATCCTTCCTGTAATGGGGCGACCAGAACTGAACGCGATATTCCAAATGAGGCCGCACTAGCGTTTTGTAAAGTTGCAGCATGACATCACGGCTCTGGAACTCAATCCCTCTACCAATAAACCCTAACGCACCGTAAGCCTTCTTAACAGCACTATCAACCTGGGTGGCAACTTTCAGGGATCTATGTACATGGATACAAAGATCCCTCTGCACATCTACACTACCAAGAATTTGTCCATTGACCCGGTATTCTGCCTTCTTATTATTCTTCCCAAAGTGAATCACTTCACATTTATCCGTATTAAACTCCATTTTCCACCTTTTGGTCTAATTCTGCAGTTTATCCAAGTCTCCCTGCAACCAGCAACATTCATCCACAATGTC
This sequence comes from Stegostoma tigrinum, assembly GCF_030684315.1. NCBI lineage: Eukaryota > Metazoa > Chordata > Chondrichthyes > Orectolobiformes > Stegostomatidae > Stegostoma > Stegostoma tigrinum. The sequence goes on along the minus strand of NC_081378.1, from coordinate 21,957,470 downwards.
CACCACTCCACCGACTTTAGTGTCATCTGCAAACCTACTAACCCATCCACCAATGCCTGCGTCCAAGTCATTTATAAAGATGACAAACAGCGGTGGTCCCAAAACAGGTCCTTGAGGCACACCACTAGTAACCGGACTCCAGGTTGAATATTTTCCGTCAACCACCACTCGTTGCCTTCTTACAGAAAGCCAGTTTCTAATCCAAACTGCTGAATGTCCCTCAATCCCGTGCCTCTGTATTTTCTCCAATAGCCTACCATGTGGAACCTTATCAAACGCTTTACTGAAGTCCATGTACACCACGTCAACTGCCCTACCTTCATCCACATGCTTGATCACCTTCTCAAAAAACTCAGTGAGGTTTGTGAGACACGACCTGCCCTTGACGAATCCATGCTGACTATCTCCAATCAAATTGTTGCTTGCTGGATGATTATAAATGCTATCTGTTATAATCCTTTCCAAAATGTTTCCTCCAACAGATGTAAGGCTCACAGGTCTATAATTACCTGGGTCATCTCTACTGCCCTTCTTGAACAAGGGCACAACATTTGCAATCCTCCAGTCCTCTGGTACTAAACCTGTCGACAATGAGGACTTAAAGATCAAGGCCAAAGGCTCTGCCATCTCCTCGCTAGCTTCCCAGACAATCCTCGGAAAAATCCGATCTAGCCCAGGGGATTTATCTACCTTCACACCTTCTAGAATTGATAACACCTCCTCCTTACTAACCTTAATTCTTTTAATTCTAGTAGCCTGTAACTCAGTGTTCTCCTCTACAATATTCTCCTGTTCCTTAGTGAAAACAGATGAGAAATAATCATTTAGCACCTCTCCCATCTCCACAGGGTTCACATACAACTTCCCACTTCTGTCTTTGACTGGCCCTATTCCTCCCCTTATTCCTCACATACCTATAGAATGCTTTAGGGTTCTCCTTTATTCTACCTGCCAATGTCGGCTCATGTCCCCTCCTTGCTGTCTTTAAATCCTTCCTAGCTAATCTGTAACTCTCCATCGCCTCATCTGAACCATCTGGTCTCATCGTCACATAAGCCTCCCTCTTCCGCTTAACAAGAGATACAATTTTTTTTAGTAAACCACAGTTCCCTTACCTTATCACTTCCTCCCTGCCTGACAGGGACATACCTATCAAGGACACACAATATCTGTTCCTTAAACCAGCTCCACATTTTGATTGTCCCCATCCCACATCACATAGGTGATACTTTTAGATTTTAATGACTTATTTGAATGATATACTGATAAATAAGCTGGCAATGTTGAAAGGGCACATGGGCAAGCTATTGCTCTCAATATGTAGGTCTTAGATGGTCTCAGTGAACATGAAGGACTCCACTGTCTCTGTAAAAACTCATATAGGCACGGTCACAACAGTTTCACACAGCCATTTCGTGAATTCACGCTGTGCAGAGTCAGTTATGGATGTGACAGGATGTAAAAGGGACATCATTTTTGCGTGTTCTGGGTAACCCATATATGTTGGATCAGAAATTGGCTTGCTGAAAGAAGACAGAGGGTGGTAGTTGATGGGAAATGTTCATCCTGGAGACCAGTTACTAGTGGTGTACCGCAAGGGTCGGTGTTGGGTCCACTGCCGTTTGTCATTTTTATAAATGACCTGGATGAGGGCGCAGAAGGTTGGGTTAGTAAATTTGCAGATGACACTTAGGTCGGTGGAGTTGTGGATAGTGACGAAGGATGCTGTAGGTTGCAGAGAGACATAGATAAGCTGCAGAGCTGGACTGAGAGGTGGCAAATGGAGTTTAATGCAGATAACTGTGAGGTGATGCACTTTGGTAGGAGTAACCGGAAGGCAAAGTACAGGGCTAATGGTAAGATTCTTAGTAGTGTAGATGAGCAGAGAGATCTCGGTGTCCATGTACACAGGTCCTTGAAAGTTGCCACCCAGGTTGACAGGGCTGTTAAGAAGGCGTACAGTGTTTTAGCTTTTATTAATAGAGGGATCGAGTTCCGGAACCAAGAGGTTATGGTGAAGCTGTACAAAACTCTGGTGCGGCCGCACTTGGAATATTGTGTACAGTTCTGGTCACCGCATTATAAGAAGGATGTGGAAGCTTTGGAAAGGGTGCAGAGGAGATTTACTAGGATGTTGCCTGGTATGGAGGGAAGGTCTTATGAGGAAAGGCTGAGGGACTTGAGGCTGTTTTCATTAGTGAGAAGGTTGAGAGGTGACTTAATTGAAGCATATAAAATAATCAGAGGGTTAGATAGGGTGGATAGGGAGAGCCTTTTTCCTAGGATGGTGACGGCGAGCACGAGGGGGCATAGCTTTAAATTGAGGGGTGAAAGATAAAGGACAGATGTCAGAGGTAGTTTCTTTACTCAGAGAGTAGTAAGGGAATGGAACGCTTTGCCTGCAACAGTAGTAGATTCGCCAACTTTAGGTTCATTTAAGTCATCATTGGACAAGCATATGGACGTAGATGGAATAGTGTAGGTTAGATGGCTTGAGATCGTTATGACAGGTTGGCACAACATCGAGGGCCGAAGGGCCTGTACTGTGCTGAAATGTTCTATGTTCTATACAGCCCTTTGCCTTGCAAAGTATTGGGATCATCTCAAGAATGTGCTGTGATTTTGAATTTTCAAATAATCGATTCTCAGGAACCAGTGCAGCGATCTACAAGGTTCACAGCAGAAATTCACCAAAACTACACAGACCCCACTTCCCAAACGTATGACCATATCCATCTAGAAGGACAAGGGTACACAAGGTATGTGGGAACACCATCACTTGCAAGTTCCTTTCCAAGCTACTCACTGTCTTGACTTGGAAGTATATCATTTGTGCTGCCTGAAAGTCCCAGAACAACCTCCTAAACAGCAGTGTAAGTGCACGTACACAATGTGGTAGTTTAAAGTAGCAGCTCACCGCCAGCTGTTCAGTGGAAATGAGGGATGGACAGCAAGTGCTGGCCCACACAAAGACCAGAACCCAAACGAATTTAAAATGATTTTAACCCTTTAACTCAGACCAGCTACAGACTTTCACCAGTTCAGGGTGTAAAGCGTGGCTCACTGGTAGCAATTTCATATCTAAATCAGAGATTTGAGAAAATAACCCTCATTGTCATGCCACTTTCAGAATGTTAAACTCAGATCCCATGACATCAATTTGAAGGTTACTAGGCTGTCTGTGTTTGTGGGAACTTACTAACCACAAATTCAGAAATACATTACAATATTAACTACATTTCAATTGTAATTCACTGGTTTTAGCTCTGGGGTGTCCTGAGGTAAATGTATATTTTGGACCAGTTTGTACTGCACTCTTTTCAAACCTGTTGACATGTGGGCAGTTACGCTCAACTCTACCATAGTCCCTCAGTTCGTCCGTAATTGGCTGTTTAAATTTAAGATCCTACTTTTAGGCTCTCAAATCCAACATGAAATCATATCATAATACAATCTCTTCCCTAGGGGATTCTTTACTGTAAGATTACAAATTAACCTTGGGTCATGGCATAATAATAGATCTAAAGTAGTCTGGTCTTAATGAGTTCCATGACACATTGTTCTAGACGTGCATCTGCCCCGATACACTCCCGTTAACCACAGTCTGTGCAAGGTGTGCTAGTAGATCCAACCAGGCATTGAAGTATTTTATCCCCCATTCCTACCTCGGGGGATCTTTTTGAGATTTTCTCAAGAGCTACTCTGTGTTCACAAACTAATTAAGGATGCAGTCATATATAATTATATTTTCCGTGTTGACATATGGAGTTTTTGGATTCTCACAGAAACAGGATCAGGACAATATACTAATATCCTCAATATTAAAAGAACTCTACCATTAAACAAAATTACGACACACAGGAAAGCATTAGTTACCTTGATATTGCAGTATTTGAATTGGTATAAGACAAGCATAAATTAGAGGTAACAAGGTGTAGAGCTGGATGAACACAGCAGGCCAAGCAGCGCCAGAGGAGCAGGAAACCTGACGTTTCGGGTCTGGACCCTTCTTCAGAAAAAGGGTCCAAACCCGAAACATCAGCTTTCCTGCTGTGTTCATCCAGCTCTACACCTTGTTTGCTGGAGAATCTGAGATAACAAGTGTCGAGCTGGATGAACACAGCAGGCCAAGCAGCATCAGAAGAACAGGAAAGCTGATGTTTCAGGTTTGGACGCTTTTTCTGAAGAAGGGTCCAGACCCGAAACGTCAGGTTTCCTGCTCATCTGGTGCCGCACTTGGCCTGCTGCATTCATCCAGCTCTACACCTTGCTATCTCTGATTCTCCAGCATTGGCAGTTCCTACTATATCTGAAAGCAGAGATTACAAGTATTTCTTCTAAGTAACTGATACACATTTCTTTCCACATACAGAAAACCCTTACCATTCACAGCCCGATCACAGACTGGTGAGGTCACAGCTAATACTTCCAACACACATAAAAAGCTGATACACTTAACCTGGGAAGAGAAATGGCTTGTGATTGAGGAGAAGTTCCTCACCATTTCCTTCCATTCTATTTATTAGGATTAGTTTTTTTCTCATTGGTTGCCCCATATGGATTTTTCCAGGTGATTTGGAGACTTTCAGGGTCAAATTCACCCATCCTGATATGTTACAGCTGTCTCTAGCTCTCTGTCTTTCCTTGTTAAAGAGTCACAGCCTCAGCAATAATCAGGCACAATTCAAGCATCACCAAATTACAGCTACCATCAAGCAAGACTTTAGCAGCTCACCATCAACTTTCAGTCAACTGTGGACAGGCAATAAACATAGTTCACAACTTGTGAATACAGTGAAGCTTATCGCTGACTTACTTTACCCTCCTGCTTGCTCTCTACTTGTTGGGCTGTTTTGATCTTATCCCAAGTTTCCCTCCATTTGTCTGACACTTGGTCCAGCTCAGCCTCCAGTGATTGCATCTCCTGTTGGACAAAAGGAGAGATGAGTAGATTGTGGCCCATCCTTTCTGTGGTCAGAAACTAGAGTAGGTAAATCGGATTCATGCTCTTACTCCAAGGTATTGCCCAATCTGATTCATGGTTTAATTCCTCTGCCCCCCAAATGTTGGGCACAAGAAGTTAATCACAGATGGAATCTACCAATGATCAAACACAAGGAAAAGTAATCAGGTTCATGTCCCTCGAGCCCAGATCAGTGTCAAACACAAAGACAGTTGATCAGATATTCAGCCTATTGCAGGTCATTCCTCAAACATTATTCATATTTTGGTTTAAGCTGAAACTTGAGCATAAACTCTACCTCCAACAATTTGCTGATAGCATCTGGAACCATCTTGTTTTGGTTGTCATAGCAGGGCCAGACAATCTTACGCTGTGCCCGAGAAGTCATGGTATCTACTCTTTCCCCATCATCCATTTGTTCTCGCCGATTGTATACCAGCTCCCAGTCATAAGGTGGCCCTTCAGAAATTGTCTCATCTGTGTAATAGTCCCAGATCTTCAGGTTGGAAATGTTAGCATATGGCCTCAGAACCTAGAATCAAAAAGGAAGATAGTGTTGGTGGGGTTTAGAAACCATTAATGTAATTAAACTAACAATTCACGGAGTTACAAGTCAGAAGGACTTGAGCAAGTCATTTAGCTTTTTGAACATATTATGGTGGAATGTCACATGTCCAACTTTTCCACAAATCCTTTAATACCATGGATTATCAAAAATCTATCAATCTTAGATTTAAAGTTAACAACTGATAGAATATCAATTGCTTTTTGAAGAATGAAGTTCCAAACTATTCCCACCATTCGTGTTGAAAAATCATGTCAAACTTCACCCAAGGCCTGTGTCTGATTTTTAGATTATTTCTTTAGTCCAAGAAACCTCAATTAGTAGAGTTTCTCATTCTATTTCCCTTAATACATCAAACTTTATTCAAATTATTCATTTTACTCTCATAAGTTTAATTAAATGTTAGTACACCTATCAAGAGCAGAACATAGTACTGAGGGTGTGATGTAACGCAACATTTACATGGGTTTAGCATGGTTTCTGATTTCTTACATTCGAGCTCTCTAGGTAAATTATTTCTTTTGTACCTTAACATAACATTTCAATCATCGATTCAATTCATGGAAACAGTAATACATCAATGATGATTGGGGTAGTATAAATCATGTTGTACAATGAAATCCACCATCTCCACAAAGCTTCTCCTCACCTCTCCTTCCTCAGGTGCATACAGATAGTTGAAGAAGATTGGCATTTTCTTATTCAATCGATCAATGTAGTCCCACACAGACCTGTACATGTGTTGGTTCTTCCTTTCGCCTTTCTCTTCATACATCAATCCTGTTGGATACAAGTCAAAACTCAAATTACTCTGTAAAACTGCATCTAGACTATCCACATGGTTGGCTACAAAATAAAGCAGGCTTGGTGGATCAAATTCTGTTCCTTCACCTTGGAATGATGAGAAACATGCAGCTAAATCTCACTCTTAAGCTGTTAGTCCCTGGAATCTGATTCCAATCAGTTCCCAGAAAGAGGGGATGAAAGATTCCATGACAGTCTGTGTTTCAGGGAATTTTTTGCACCTCAGACTGAGTTGTGTAGAATTTGATAGCTAAAAATCGACAAGCATTTTAATCTCATTCTGAAAGAAAAGCAAATCTTCTGTTTTCCTATTGTAATATTTGATATCTTGCCCAACCTACAGAACTCTTTCAGCATATCATCCTGCACTCAGCTGAGGTGGGACATGAAGGAAAGGTGAAGTTTGCCGATGATACAAAGATAGGTGGACAGGCAGATAGTACTGAGGAGGTGGGGAAGCTGCAGAAAGATTTAGGACAGTGGTCCAGGAAATGGCTGATGAAATTCAAGGTGAGCAAATGTGAGGTTTTGCACTTGGGGAAAAAAGAATACAGGCATGGACTATTTTCTAAATGGTGAGAAAATTCGTAAAGCAGAAGTACAAAGGGATCTGGGAATGTTAGTCCAGGATTCTCTAAAAATTAACTTGCAGGTAGAGTCTGTGATTAAGAAAGCAAATGTAATGTTGTCGTTTATCTCAAGAGGGTTGGAATGTAAAAGCAACGATGTGCTTCTGAGGCTTTATAAAGCTCTAGTTAGGCCCCATTTAGAACACTGTGCCCAATTTTGGGCCCCACACCTCAGGAAGGACATACTAGCCCTGGAGGGTGTCCAGCAGAGATCTACACAGATGATCCCTGGAATGGTAGGTTTAACGTATGATGAACGGCTAAGGATCCTAGGATTGTACTCATTAGCGTTTAGAAGGTTGAGGGGAGATCTAGTAGAAACTTACAAGATAACGTATGGTTTAGAAGGGGTAGACGCTAGGAGGTTGTTTCTGTTAGGCGGGGAGACTAGGACCCGTGGGCACAGCCTTAAAATTAGAGGGGGTAAATTTAAAACGGAGATGAGACAACATTTCTTCAGACAGAGTGGTCGGCTTGTGGAATTCATTGCCACAGAGTGCAGTGGAGGCCGGGGCGTTAGATGCCTTCAAGGCAGAGATCGACAAATTCTTGATCTCACAAGGAATGAAGGGCTACAGGGACAGTGCAGGGAAGTGGAGTTGAAATGCCCATCAGCCATGATTTAAATGGCGGAGTGGACTTGATAGGCCGAAAGGCCTTACTTCCACTCCAATGTCTTATGGAAAGGTTTTCTTTGGTATCAACGAAGTGGTGGGATGAGCAAGCTCTCAGCTGACTAACTGCTGTGGAATAACAGTGCCCCAGGAAAACTAAGAAAATAAAGCACAGCAATTCCCTTATTGTAGCCATTCTAGTTATCAACAAAACAAGAGACGCAGCTGGTTGTGGTTTTACCAAGTTCGATCCTTTCATGGTCAGAGTCCAGCAGGAAGGTTCGGAAGCGGTTAGAGACATGATGATATGCCAGGAATTTCAGATAGTACTGACTAAATTCAAATTCCATTGGAAACTGCAAATGAATCTGAAAAGAGGAGAAAGGAACAGGCAAACAGTTACAGCAGGAAACAACTGGCAAGAATTGAAAAAAATCATTTGTTCATCTGGTAATAACAACTATTTCTGACAGGTTCAGGGCTCCAAAATTCAGTGACTAATAACGTAGCCATTATGGAAACCTCACACGGTAACCCCACAAAGAGATGTGCGTGGCTTTACCTTTGGAAACGGGGAGGTGAAGAGAAATAGAGGATGCGCAACGGATCAAACTTAATTGGAGACATAAATTTTGATTTGGTAAAAATCAGCTGAGACAGTTAGAAAAGTGAGACAAGTAACTCAACCACATTAATTGCTTTGCCGCACTGCGGTTGTGGGCTGGAAATCTAACCACCATTTCCAGAGTCATCACAAGAGTATTTTTTAAAAATTAACAATATTTACTCATTGTCCTGCCTTTATTACCTAGGTTGAATGAAAACACGGACCAGGAATCTGTGCTTAACAATGACTTTTTATTACAAATAAAATATTCTAGCATCAGATGAACAATTATGAACCACTGACATATAGCTCTACTAGTTAAAACTACAACTCCTTTACCAAACTCTCCTTCTGTACACACCCAACCACACAGTCACCAAAGAAAAATGTTTGAGAAGGACCGAGAAAACAGTTCTGTGAGCCCAACCCACAGACTTTGCTGGTCTGATCCTTTCACTGATTAGAATGTTGCTTCTCTGTTTTTCTTCTCCACGTACTTTCACTTGCTTGCAGCAGGTACAAGGTGAAAGGGTCACATTTATAAAGGTCTCTGACTTATTAATTCAAATTCATATTTACAGCAACTGCTTAAGGGAAATACAGTTGCTTTCATGTTTGAGATGCTTTTCACCATGGAGCAGAAACAGTTCCTTCCCTTTGAGAGGTAAGGTAATATCTGACACTAACATTCACAATCCTAAACTGTTCAGTTACCTGGGAGCCAATCACAGTTATTAGCAGGCAGGAGACCTTTGTCATTGATTATTGTATGAACGTGTGATCAGTTATCAGCTACTGGTTACCAGCCAACTTTTCAAAAAAAATCTCATTTGTGGGATGTGAGCGTTGCTGGCTGGCCAGCATTTGTTGCCCATCCTAAGTTGCCCTTGAAGGGATGGTGGCAAGCTGCCTTCTTGAACGGCTGCAGTCCGTCTGCTGGGGGTTGATCCACAATGCCATTAGTGAAGGAATTACAGGATATTGACCCAGAGGCAGTGAAGAAACAGGAATATACGTTTCCAAGATAACAGAGTGTGAAGCTGGATGAACACAGCAGGCCAAGCAGCATCGGACGTTTCAGGTCAAGACCCTTCATCAGAAAAATTTTTTTTCTAAAGAAGGGTCTCAACCCAAATTGTCAACTTTCCTGCTCCTCTGATGCTGCTCGGCCTGCTGTGTTCATCCAGCTTCACACGGTGTTATCTCATATTCTCCAGCATCAGCAGTTCCTACTACATATGTTGCCAAGTCAGGGTGGTGAGTGGCTTAGAGGGGAACTTGGGGATGATGGTATTTCCATGTATCTGTTGTCCTATTCCTGTTAAATCAAAATAGTCGTAGGTTTGGAAGATGCTGTTTGAGGATCTTTGGTGAATTCCTACCATGCATCTTGCAGATAGTACATGCTGCTGCTAGTCCGTAGTGGATGCTTATGAAGAATGTAGTGCCAATCAAACTTTGTCCCAGATGGTGTCAAATTCTTGAGTGTTGTTGGAACTGTGCCCATCCAGGCAAAAAGGAAGTATTCCATTACTCCTGACTTGTGCCTTTTTAATGGCAGACAGGCTTTTGGGAGTTACTTACTGCAGTATTGCTAGTGCCTTGGCAAGAAACTTGTCAATGGTAATCCCAAGGATGATGATAGTAGGGGATTCAGTGATGGTAACACCATCAAGGAGCGTTGTTTAGATAGTCTCTCATTGGTGATGGTCATAGCCTGACATTTGTGTGTCCAAATCTTGTTGCATTTGGACATGGACTGTTTCAGTATCTGAAGAGTCACGAATGGTGAACATTGTGCAATAATTAGCAAACATCCCCAACTCTGACCACCTTATGATGGAGGGAAAGTAATTGACGAAGCAGCTGAAGACAACTGGGCCTAGGATACTACCATGAGGGACTCCTGCTGAGATGTCCTGAAGCTGAGATAACTGACTTCCAAAAACCATGACCATCTTCCTACGTGCCAAAATGGATCCAATCACCGGACAGCGTGTCCCCAATACGGACCAATTCCAGTTTTGCCAGGGCTCCTTGATACCACACTCTGTCAAATGCAGACTTCGTGTAAAGGGCTGACACACACACCCTCACGTTTGGAATGAGTTCTTTTAATTACATTTGAACCAAGGCTGTAATGAGATGAAGAGCTGAGTGGCCCTGGCAGAACCCAAATTGGGCATCACTAGGCAGGTGAAGAAGGGTCCCGACCCGAAACGTCAAGCTTTCCTGCTCCTCTGATGCTGCTTGGCCTGCTGTGTTCATAGAACATAACATCACTGTACAGGCCCTTCGGCCCTCGATGTTGTGCCGACCTGTCATACCGATCTGAAGCCCATCTAACCTACACTATTCCATGTACGTCCATATGATTATCCAATGACGACTTAAATGTACCTAAAGTTGGCAAATCTACTACCGTTGCAGGCAAAGCATTCCATTCCCTTACTACTCTCTGAGTTCATCCAGCTTCACACCGTGTTATCTCAGAGTCTCCAGCATTGGCAGTTCCTACTATCTCTATCACTCGGGCAGGTGATTGCTGAGCAGGTGTTGGTTGATAGCACTGTTGATGATACCTTGCATCACTTTACTGATGATCAAGAGTAAACTGATAGGGCAGTAATTGCTGGGTTGGATCTGTCCTGCTTTTTATGTAAGGTCATATACTGGGAAATGTTCCACACTGTCAGGTAGATGCCAGTGTTGTAATTAGGCTGGAGCAGCAAGACTTCAGTACTGTTGCGGGAATGTTGTCAGGGCCCATAGCAATATCCAGTGCCTCCAACCATATCTTGATACGTAGAATCGATCGAATTGGCTGAAGACTTGTGTCTGGGGACCATTGGAGAAGGTGAAGGTTGATCATCTACTTGGCGCTTCTGGCTGAAGGTTTAAGCCTTAACTTTTGCACTGAAGTGCTGGGCTCATCCATCTTTGAGGATGGGGTTCTTTGTGTCGTCCAGTGAGTTGTTTAATTGTCCACCAGTATTCATGATTGAATTGTGGGTGGACTGCAGAGTTTTGATTTGATCCACTGATTGTGGGATTGCTTAGTTCTGCCTATCACTTGTGGTATGCATTTGGGAAAGCAAGTAGTCCTGCTTTGTGGATTCACCAGTTGACACAACAACAAAAACAAAAACAAAGTTGCTGGAAAAGCTCAGCAGGTCTGGCAACATCTGTGGAGGAGAACACAGAGTTAACGTTTTGGGTCCAGTGACCCTTTCTCAGAACTGATCGTGGCTGGGAAAACTCCTCCCTCTGGCCTTTTACCCGCACTCGATCTTTTCATTGAGAACTGTCGACGTGACACCAGTCGCCTCAATTTCACTGCCTACCTCAACAAATCCAACCTATCTCCCTCTGAATGGACAGCACTCTTTGCACTCAGATCTAACCCTAACTTTGTCATCAAGCTTGCCGATAAGGGTGATGCTGTTGTTGTCTGGAGTACTGACCTCTACCTTGCAGAAACTGAGCGCCAGCTCTCAGATACCTCCTCCTACCTTCCCCTGGACCATGACGCCACCATGGCACACCAGGCCATTGTATCCACTACGGTTACGGATCTCATTTCAATCAGTAATCTCCCCCCATCAGCTTCCAAGCTAATAGTTCCCCAACCCCGCACAGCTCGTTTCTACCTCCTGCCAAAACTCCACAAACAGGACTATCAAGGTAGACCCATTGTTTCAGCCTGCTCATGCCCCACAGAACTCATCTCTTCCTACCTTGACTCAGTCTTCTCCCTGCTGGTCCAATCCTTACCCACATACATCCATGATTCATCTGACGCCTTACGCAGGTTTCAAAGCTTCCAGTTTACCGGCTCCAGCCACCTCCTCTTTACCATGGAGGTGCAATCCCTTCACACATCCACTCCCCACAAGGAGGGCCTTAGGGCTCTCCGCTTCTCCCTGGAGCAAAGATCTGAACCATTCCCACCCACCACCACCCTCCTCTGCTTGGCCGAGCTTGTCCTCACCCTCAACAACTTGTCTTTCAACTCGCCTCATTTTCTTCAGGTAAAAGAGGTTGCCATGGGTACCCGCATGGCCCTGGTTATGCCTGTCTTTTCATGGGGTACGTGGAACATTCCTTGTTCCATCCTATTCTGACCCCCACCTACAACTATTTCTCCAATACATCGACAATATCAGTGCTGCTTCCCCCTCTCGTTGAAAATTGGAAAACTTCAATTTCGCACCCAATTTTCACCCTGCCCTCACTTTCACCTGGTCTGTCTCTGACTACTCCCTTCCCTTCCTCGACATTTCTATTTCCATTTCTGGGGATAGGCTGGCCACTAACATCCATTACAAACCCAATGACTCCCACAGCTACCCGGACTATACATCCTCATACCCCATTTCCTGTAAAGACTCCAGCTCATTCTCTCAGTTTCTCCATCTCCGTCGCATATGTTTAGATGAGGCCAACTTTGACAAGGGAGCCTCCGAAATGTCCACATTCTTCCTCAACCAAGGATTCCCCAGCTCCGTTGTATACAGGGCCCTCAATCAGGTCCGACCCATGTCCCACACTTCTGCCCTCACACTTTCTCTTCCCTCCCGCAACAGCAATAGGGTTCCCCTTATCCTCACCTACCAACCCACCAGCACCCACATCCAGAAGATCATCAGATGCTATTTCTGCCACCTCCAGCAGGACACCACCACCAGATACATATTCCCCTCTCCTCCCTTGTCCGCCTTCCGCAGGGACCGCTCCCTCCAGGACACCCTGGTCCATACTTCCTTCACCCCCAACACTTCCCCACAGCTCTACAGCTTCACCTGTAACCGGTGAAGGTGCAACACCTGCGCATTTACCTCCTCCCTCCCCAGTATCCAAGAGCCCAAACATACCTTCCAGGCGAAGCAACACTTCACCTGCAATTCCAAGAATCTAGTCTACTGCATTCGCTGCTCACAATATGGTCTCCTCTACATTGGGGAAACAAAACGCAGACTTGGCGACCGCTTCACAGAACATCTACGTTCTACTCGCAAAAAAGACCCTGAACTACCTGTTGCTTGCCACTTCAATACACCACCTTGCTCCCTGGCCAACATCTGTGTCTCTGGCTTGCTACAGTGTTCCAGTGAGCCCAGTGCAAGCTGGAGGAACAACACCCCATTTTCCACTTGGGGACCCTAAGCCCTCCGGACTCAATATTGTGTCCAATAATTTTAGGGCCTAAACTCTCCCACGTGAGAGCCACCCCGAGGCCTTGTTACCACATAGCCTGCCACTACACACTCGCTGTTGTTAGAGACTAACAGTCCCCAATGAAAACTACTCACCCTCCCAGCCTGATCATTAACAACTCCTTTGTCTGTCCAACTGTCTTTCTCTCTCTTTGGGGTCTATCCTATTGTTTACTCCCTATCGCACCCACCTCCTTATTTTCTGCATATAAACCAATGTTTTCCCAGCCACCATCAGTTCTGAGGAAGAGTCACCAGACCTGAAACATTAACTTTGTTTTCTCCTCCACAGATGCTGCCAGACCTGCTGACCTTTTCCAGCAACTTTGCGGATGCTGTAAATCAGGAACAAAAACAGTTCTTTTGGTTTTTATTCACCAGTTGACACTTCATTTTCAGGTATGCCTGGTGCTGCTCCTGGCATGCCCTCCTGCACTCTCCATTGAACCAAAATCAATGCCCTGACCTGAAGGAAAAAATTCAGTGGGGGATATGCCAGGCAGGAGATTTCAGATTGTGGAGTACAATTCTGCTGCTGTTCACAGTCCACAGCGCCTCACAGATGCCCAGATATGAGTTGCTAGATTATTCCATTTAGCACAGTAATGGTGCTACACAACATGATGGAAATTACTCTTAACTTAAAGGCAGGACTTTGCCTCCACAAGGACTGTACAGTGGTCACTCTCATCGATACTGTCATGGGCAGATGCATTTGCAGCCAGCAGATTGATAAGGATGAGGTCAAGTATGTTTTTTGGTGGTTTCCTCAACACCTACTGCAGATCCAATCTGGAAGCTACATTTTTTTTAGTACCCAACTAGTTCAATCAGTAGTACTGCAACCAAGCTATTTCTTGCTGGTGGACTCTGAAATTTCCCCAGACTACACTTTGGGTTCTTGACATCCCCCAGTGCTTCCTCCAAGTGTTGTTCAATATGGAGTACTGATTCATCAGCTGAGGGAGGACTGTATGTGGTAATCAGCAGGGGTTTCCCTGCCCATGTTTAACCTGAAGCCCCGAGACTTCCTGGGGTCCGCTGTCATTGTTGAGGACTCCCAGGGAAATTCCCTCCTGATTGTATACCACTGTGTCGCCACTTCTGCTGGGTCTGCTCTGCCATGGGGACAGGACATGTACAGGGATGGTGGTGGTGGTAATCTGGGACATTGCCAGGATGACTATTTCAGGCTGTTGCTTGACTAGTCTGTGAGACAACGCTCCCAATTTTGGCAGTAGCCTCCAGATCCTAGTAAGGACGACTTTGCAGGATCGACAGGACTGTTTACGCAATTGTCTTTTCTGATTCCCAGGTCACTGCCAGGTGATCCGTCCAGTTTCATTTCTGAGACTTTGTAGCGAATAGTACAACTGAATGGCTTGCTAGGGTATTTCAGAGAACAAGTGAGAGTCAACCACATTGCTCTGGAGTCACGTTGGCCAGACCAGATGAGAGTGGCAGATTTCCTTCACTGAAGGACATTAGTGAACCATATGGGTTTTTCGAACAATCGACAATGGTTTTATGGTCATCAGCAGATTCTTAATTCCAGTTTTATTTATTCAATTTAAATTCCACCATCTGCTGTGGTGGGATCGGAAACCTGATCCCCAGAACACTGACTGAATTCCTGGATTAATAGTCCATAATATCACTGGGCCTCCCCTATTGTTCACAGAACCCTGGCTCCAGCTCATCTACAACTAGACCTTCACCCAATGATTTGAACAATGCCATTTAAACAGGGAGCAGCATTTAAAATGAGTGCCAGGCAATTTGTTTTTCAAAAGTACAGTAATCCTTCAATTCTTGGCATTTAAGCCAGTCCTTTTCCCACTTCAGTCCCAAATCAAAAACAGAAAAACAGGTGGATAGTCTTTGCATAGTTCTCACAATATAGGGTCTTAATAGTAGAGAGGAGAAGGTATCTCTTCCTTTCAGAGAGCTGCTGATCTTTGGCATTCGAGAAAGTAATGGAGCCTGGGTTATAAAATATATTTCACATTGGAGATAGATATTGTCTGGGGAGGGGAAAAGCAAGGCAATAACAATGAAATTGAGGCCATGCTCAGATCAGCTGAATGGTGGAGCAAGTTCATGGGACTGAAGGATTTATTCTTGTTCTTATTATAAGGTAATGAAAAATGTGTAACGTTTTGTGACTACAATGATGCAGAGAACTTCCTTCAATGGGCTAATTACATAAATCAATGAAAATCAGCTCCAATTTTAGTCACTGATCCTCACTTTACATTAGTAACCACAAGCCAATGTTAAATTATTGAGAATGGATCTACTTGACGGATAAACTGCAGTGCAGTTCGGTACAATCTCACCTCACTATGAAGATGCCGATGAGTTGCTGCTACTTTACAATGCACTTACCTGATGCACACAGTCCAGAAACTGCAAGAAAACAGGGGTGAAACCACTGCTCTGACTGGCCATTGTCTGCGCACCACGATGGCTGAAACGATGCCCAAATGACAGCCACTCCTTCTCCACCAGAAGGCGGAAGCCTTCCAATGTCCTATAATGTTGGTCCGACAGCAATTGCACCAAGGACACCACCTGAAGGGAAATCAGAATTAAGACAGCAATCCACTTCCAAAATGAGATGATAAATTTGGACTGAGGGAACTGCAACTGGGATGGAATTCTTAACCCATCAGTCAACCACACCCTTTAAACATAACCTTTTCCCTTTTATCTCATGTGCTTAGTTAACCTCCCTGAACTGTTTCTTACTCTATTAGTCTTAACTGTTCCTTGTGCTAGATGTTCCACATTCTAACCAGTTTTAGAAAAGAAGTTTCACTTGAATTCCCCATTGGATACATTAATGATAATCTTATACTTAGAATGCTTAAATTTGACTTTTCTCACAAGTGGAAACATCTCCTCCATATCTACCCAACTGATCAGTTCATCACGTTGAAGGCTTCTGTTAGGTTTTTTGGACAGAATAAGCTCCAACTTGTTTAACTCTTCTGAGGAAGATTAACTTCTCGGTTCTGGTATCATCCTTGCAAATCTGATTTTGTACCTTACCCCATGCCTCTATGTCCCTTCTAAAACAAACAGAGATCAGAACTGTTTGCAGCATTCCAAAATGGTCCACATAAAAGATTTTGTATATGTTTTTCAACCTTTCCAAATTTTATGTAAATAAAAATAAAACATCTTTTCAACAACTTGTAATTGGACAGCATCTGTTAGTCATATAAATGACACAGGCATTTTACAGCCCATAACAGCTCTTGAAGTAGTCACTGGTGTTATATTTGAGACATGGCAGTCAATTTGCACTCATTAAGCTTACTCAAAACAGCTGTGGGAGAATGACTTCGGGATAAATATCAGCCAGGAAACACAGGATCTTCTTACAACAACTTCATATTTAGCAGAGATTTTGCAGATCCACCTAACTGACTATTCCAAAAGATACACAACCATATCCAGCTTGTCTTACAGTCAAACAGTTACTACATTTGTTACAGATGCAGCATCAACCCTCATAACCTCCCAGCAGATCCCTTCTCATAACTTACTGTCCTTCCTTACTCCACACAAGGTACTCCATCAACAAATAACGAAAGGGTAATTCCTGCTGGAACCAAGGAGTGGCGCATGGAGAATCCTCAATATAAATGTTTTGTTGTGATTTGTGAAATGCCTTTCCTGTTTTAACAGTGGCCTGGTAGATAAATGTACAGCCCATGAACCAAGGAAACCCCAAGCCCCACTGCTGATCTGACCCAGGGGAGCAGACAGATGGATATAGAATACTGTGAACAGAGACAGGTGGTAGCAGCCAAGTTTCTATTGGCCAATCACACACTAGCAAACTCTGCTGGAAAGCATCGTATTGGGGCAGTCACACACTACCTACCCACGTGCGTCAGTATTCTAGAGCACCTAGACTTTCAGCATACCAACAAGACTGACACCTTAGATGAAGAACCAAAAGTAGTTAGAAAGCTCATGACTGTGCACCCTAAACCCCAACAATCAACAACTCCAGCAGGTAAGGGAATTCAAGGCAACACATTCTTTTTTCTTACAAATACAGAAACATCAAATATACGGGTAATCACTCTGAAGTTTTTTTTATTTCAGTGAGATAAGCACATTGGAACATCAAAATCTCACATGAAGAAGTTTGATAATTGACAGAAGGTACCTGAGTGGTTACATCCCAGCCATCCTCCAGGCTGATCAGCACCGAGGATCCATTGTCCAATAACTCAACGACCAGCACAGAGACCTGGAGCAACCGGTGCAGCTAGCAACAAAAAAAGTGATAAGAGAAGGAGAAAAGGATAATCACAGGATGAAAGTGGCAAAGGACAGGAAATCAGGTATCATAAATTAGGATAAGGCAGGAAAGAGGGTATAGTCAGGATAGGACAGATTGCCCTGAAATACCTGAGAGAGCCACTCAGATTCCTCCAATAAACGATAGAAGGACTGATTGGGATCAATGGGTGCAGAACTTGGCACGCAAGCCTTCATCAACTTTTTAAAGCTGGTCTTCACATGTCGGACATCAGGTATCTCAATGGGGACAACTTCCCACTGCTGTAAGGGATCTTGTTTTGCTCCCTGAGCAAAGAATTATTAAAAATATTATTTAATGAACTTGTTCATTAAATAAATTTGTTCTTACATTGTTCTTAAATAAATTTAAGGCATGTTATGATGCAAATGATCCCATTAAATGGCACAGCAGGCTCAAGGGTCCAATAGCATTCTTCTGTTCCTATTTATTATGGTCTTAACTCGGTTGGGACTTGAACCTGGATCTTCTAGCTTAGACTAAGATACAATAAACTCCCCAATATCCAACACGAGGCCTGTGTGTTACATGATAAATACTCTTACTGAAGCCCAATATAGTACACTCTTCTAAATGCTGAATAAAAAGCCTTGCATCTAAATGTCAAAAGGGTAGTCCAATTTATTTTCTGGGTTCTAGAAATTCTGATCATATTTCGGTTTGGGTCAACAACTAAACTAGCTCTTGAATCTCGAGCAGCAGCCGATGTCAAAGGCGGAGGAGAAGGGGATTTCGGCCTAGAAGTCCTCTTAAATAAATTTCTTATATCTGCCTTCTTGCATGCTTTCCTTCACTCTTGTAAAACTGGGAATGTAAATAGTGAAATTTTATACAGTAAAACACTTCATCTGCTCAGAAGTTTCAGGACATTTTCAAAACTTCTGGTAAAAACCTATGAATCTCTCTCAACCTGCTTACCCTTGACCTCCATTTCCTCTTCCTGAACATCATGTTTGTTACAATTCAAAACACTGTCTATAATTTCTTCTGCACTTAAAATGTCATTGTAACAGGATTATCTTGTCAATATTCAGCCATTCATCAAGCTCACCCTGGGAAAGTTTTTCCACTGGATTTATAGGCGAGCAGACAAACCAACTCCATGATTTCTTCAGAGTTTTCATTTGCTTGCTTGGATGTTCAATCCCCAGTTTATTAAAAACCTCACAAATCTTTGGTTTATTTTATACCTCCAGTTTTTGTCCACCTGTTATGTTAACCTTTCAGATCCCATGCCACGCCCTAAGGTGAACAAGCCATTCTTGAGAAAAGGCTTGGAGTAGAACTGGATGAACACAGCAGGGCAAGCAGCATCAGAGGACAGGAAAGCTGATGTTTCAGGTCTAGACCTTTCTTCAGAAATAGGGGAGGCAAAGGGGATTCTGAAATAAATAGGGAGGGGGAGGCAAACAGAAGACGGATAAAGGGGAAGATAGGTGGAGAAGAGACAGACAGGTCAAAGAGGCGGGTCGGAGCCAGTGAAGGTCAATGTAGGTGACGAGTTAGGGAGGGGATAGGTCAGTCCAGGAAGGATGGACAGGTCAAGGAGGCGGGATGAGGTTAGCGGGATTGAGATGGGAATGGGGTTTGAGGTGGGAGGAATGGTTGGGGGGACGGGGACGAGCTGGGCTAGTTTTGGGATGCAATCGGGGGAAGGGAGATTTTGAAGCTTGTGAAGTCCACATTGATACCCTTGGGCTGCAGGGTTCCCAAGCGAAATAGGACATGCCGTTCCTGCAACTATGGGTGGCATCATTGTGGCAATGCAGGAGGCCCAGGATGGACATGTCGTCCAAGGAGTGGGAGGGGGAGTTGAAAAGCTTCGCGACTGGGAGGTGTAGTTGTTTGTTGCGAACTGGGCACAGGTGCTCCGCAAAGCAGTCCTCAAGCCTCCACTTGGTTTCCCAATGTCGAGGAGGCCACAACGGAAACAGCGAACACAGTATACCACATTAGCAGATGTGCAGGTAAACATCTGTTTGATGTGGAAGGTCTTCTTAGAGCCTGGGATGGGGGTGAGGAGAGAGGTGTAGCACTTGCTGCAGTTTCAGGGAAAAGAGCCAGGGGTGGTGGGGCTGGTGGGGAGTGTGGAGTGGACAAGGGAGTCACGGAGAAAGTGGTCCCTCCGGAAAGCAGATAAGGGTGGGGATGGAAAAATGTCTTTGGTAGTGGGGTCAGATTGCAGACTGTGGAAATGTCGGAGGATGACGTGCTGCATTTGGAGGTTGGTGGGGTGGTATGTGACGACGAGGGGGATTCTGTTTTGGTTATTGTTGTGGGTAGGGGGTGTGAGGGATGAGTTGCGGGAAATGTGAGACACACGGTTGAGGGCATTTTCGACCACTGTGGAGGGGAAGTTGCGGTCCTTGAAAAATGAGGACATATTTCGCTTGGGAACCCTGCAGCCCAGGGGTATCAATGCGGACTTCACAAGCTTCAAAATTTCCCTTTCCTCAACCCCATCCCAAAACCAGCCCAGCTCGTCCCTGCCTCCCTAACCATTCATCCCACTTCAAGACCCACGCCCCATCTCCTATCCACTAACCCCATGCTGCCTCCTTGCCCTTTCCATCCTCCCTGGACCGGCCTAACCCCTCCCTAAGTCCCCACCTACATTCACCGTTACTGGCTCCAACCCACCTCTTCGACCTGTCTGTCTCCTCTCCACCTATATTCTCCTTTATCCATCTTCTATTTGATTCCCCCTCTCTATTTATTTCAGAATCCCCTTCCCCTTCCACATTTCTGAAGAAGGGTGTCGCCCCAAAAAGTTAGCTTTCCTGCTCCTCTGATGCTGCTTGGCCTGCTGTGTTCATCCAACTTCACACCTTGTTATCTCAGATTCTCCAGCATCGGCAGTTCCTACTATCTCCTGGCCTAGAGTTGGGGACATTACCATTGTATTTCTCCCTCCACATACAGTGCCAGACCTGCTGAGGATTCCCATTTTTTGGGTTTGTTCAGCATCCACAGTATTTAGATCTTAATTTTACTCACCTTTAACTGGGATTTTTCTCCAATAATGTACAAGCCTGCACGTGGCTGGCGCAAGTAATGAGACTCTGATGGGCCCCCATTAGCCTGTGGAGACAAGGTTTCTTTGCCTGCAAGTCGGATTCCTACATCTGAATTTAGGGAATAAGCACTCAGTCGTCCACTGCCTCGAATGCTGCCCCACTTTCCTGGAAGAGAGAGAGAGAGAAACTAAACATCAGCTTTCAGTTATCACTTCTCTAGCTACAGTAAATGAATGCAGCAGTGAAATCATCAGAATCATTCACTCTGATTCCCTGTCTCAGTCTGGCGCAGGAATGGGGATCTGCAGCCATACACTATGGAGCATACAGGTGGTGAGAACAATAAGAGATGTGACTGGAGTGGGGCTTCTTTTGTGGAGTGCATAAACTTAAACAATGAATCAGTAAGACTCCAAAATGCTGTTCCAATCATGAGAATTCACATAGCTATGATGCTTTGTTAATGGTCCCACTCTTCTTAATTAGAACTCTTTATTTTAGAACTCTTGTGGAGGACAACATGAAGAAATTTTTAAAATACGAAAATAATTCTTTAAGTTTTTTTGATTCAAAATTTGGAAGTTTTTGAAATTACGGGGTAACCCTTAAGGGAATCGCACCTGCATACTTTCACCAACTTCTTCCCCATTAAATCCAGAAAAGATCTGAGCTAAGCAGAGGCAGGAAAATGTGAGCCGGGTGTTAATTCTGAAGTATGAAGTAGGATAAGCAGGAATAATGGCTTGAAGGCCAAGTCATTGAGTCTACGAAAAACACAAATGAACGAGTCTTGATTAAATAAGGGAATCAAGGGTTTACAGCGAGAAGGCAGGAGAATCGGGTTAAAAAATATATCGGCCATGATCAAATAGCGGAACAGATGGGGCTAAATGGCCTATTTCTGCTCCTATATCTTATAGCCTCTAAGATCTCATGGCATGCTCTCTTCCTTCCAGACAAGGGCAATGAGACTGCGGGTCATGTCATGAGTACTCAGCAATGTGCACATTAAAAGATATTTTGAAGTGCACTTGTGATGCCAAGGCATCCAAAGCTATGGAGCAAATGCTGGAAAATGGGATTAGAATATTAGATGATAAAATGTGAGGCCGGATGAACACAGCAGGCCCAGCAGCATCTCAGGAGCACAAAAGCAGACGTTTCGGGCCTAGACCCTTCATCAGAGAGGGGGATGGGGAGAGGGAACTGGAATAAATAGGGAGAGAGGGGGAGGCGGACCGAAGATGGAGAGAAAAGAAGCTAGGTGGAGAGGAGAGTATAGGTGAGGAGGTAGGGAGGGGATAGGTCAGTCCAGGGAAGACGGACAGGTCAAGGAGGTGGGATGAGGTTAGTAGGTACGAGATGGAGGTGCGGCTTGGAGTGGGAGGAAGGGATGGGTGAGAGGAAGAACAGGTTGGGGGGCAGAGACAGGTTGGACTGGTTTTGGGACGCAGTGGGTGGAGGGGAAGAGCTGGGCTGGTTGTGCGGTGCAGTGGGGGGAGGGGACGAACTGGGCTGGTTTTGGTATGCGGTGGGGGAAGGGGAGATGCACCCTCCTGCAAAAATTCCATCCCCTATTCCCAATTCCTCCGCCTCCGCCGCATCTGCTCCCACGATGAGGCATTCCACTCCCGCACATCCCAGATGTCCAAGTTCTTCAAGGACTGCAACTTTCCCCCCCACAGTGGTCGAGAACGCCCTTGACCGTGTCTCCCACATTTCCCGCAACACACCCCTCACACCCTGCCCCTGCCACAACCGCCCAAAGAGGATCCCCCTCGTTCCCACACACCACCCCACCAACCTCCGGATACAACGCATGCATCATCCTCCGACACTTCCGCCATCTACAATCCGACCCCACCACGCAAGACATTTTTCCATCCCCACCTTTGTCTGCTTTCCGGAGAGACCACTCTCTCCGTGACTTCCTTGTTCGCTCCACACTGCCCTCCAACCCCACCACACCCGGCACCTTCCCCTGCAACCGCAGGAAATGCTACACTTGCCCCCACACCTCCTCCCTCACCCCTATCCCAGGCCCCAAGATGACTTTCCACATTAAGCAGAGGTTCACCTGCACATCTGCCAATGTGGTATACTGCATCCACTGTACCCGGTGTGGCTTCCTCTACATTGGGGAAACCAAGCGGAGGCTTGGGGACCGCTTTGCAGAACACCTCCGCTCAGTTCGCAACAAACAACTGCACCTCCCAGTCGCAAACCATTTCCACTCACCCTCCCATTCTTTAGATGACATGCCAATCATGGGCCTCCTGCAGTGCCACAATGATGCCACCCGAAGGTTGCAGGAACAGCAACTCATATTCCGCTTGGGAACCCTGCAGCCCAATGGTATCAATGTGGACTTCACCAGCTTCAAAATCTCCCCTTCCCCCACCGCATCCCAAAACCAGCCCAGTTCGTCCCCTCCCCCCACTGCACCACACAACCAGCCCAGCTCTTCCCCTCCACCCACTGCATCCCAAAACCAGTCCAACCTGTCTCTGCCCCCCTAACCTGTTCTTCCTCCCACCCCAAGCCGCACCTCCATCCCCTACCTACTAACTTCCTCCTACCTCCTTGACCTGTCCGTCTTCCCTGGACTGACCTATCCCCTCCCTACCTCCCCACCTATCTTCTTTTCTCTCCATCTTCGGTCCGCCTCCCCCTCTCTCCCTATTTATTCCAGTTCCCTCTCCCCATCCCCCTCTCTGATGAAGGGTCTAGGCCCGAAACATCAGCTTTTGTGCTCCTGAGATGCTGCTGGACCTGCTGTGTTCATCCAGCCTCATTTTATTATCTTGGATTCTCCAGCATCTGCAGTTCCCATTATCACTGATTAGAATATTAGATGGCTGTTTTCGGCCAAATAAAGGTCAAAGAGGTCAATAGATCAATAGGAAGAATAAAAAAAGTCAAAAAAAGCCAAGCCTATCCAATTTTTCTTGATAGGAAAACCTGCTCATTCCTATCAACCTGGTAAATCTCCTTTCAACCACCTCTCATGCATATACATCCTTCCTCAAATAACGAGACCAAAACTGCACAGTATGAGGGGTCTGGTCTCACCAGTGCCCTATGTGACTGAAACAAAACCTCTTTTGTGCCCAGTTCCTCCCATAGGATAAAGTTCAATTTGTCTGCTTGATTACATACTTTTTATGTTTCATGTTATGAATAACAATGCACCTCAAAATTTTGAAGTTGTTCATGTTACATTATACTCTATTGTATACTTCCCAGCGAAGTTACCCACATTTTCCTACGTTATGTTCCATTTGCCAAATTTTTGCTTGCCTATTCAACCTAAGCAGTCTGCATTCTTGCTATGTCATTCTCATAACACACTTTCCTACTGATCTTTGTGGGACTAGCTTTTAATCTCCTCACCCAAGTCACTGATATAAATTCTAATAAGTTAAGGGCCCAGTACAGACCCCACTTACATTTACTGGCAATCTAGAACAATCATTTATCCAGACTCTGACTGGCAGAAAAAAAATAAAATCTTCTATTCACACAAGTATGTTTCCCCCTAAACATGATCTCCTACACTGCACAATAACCTTTTGGAATGTTGTCAAATTTTTTCTGGAAATGAAAGGGTTCCCTTTATCCACAGCACATTATTTCTTGCATTCCAACAATTTGGTTGAACATGATTTCCCTTTGAGAAAGCATGCTGACTCTTCCCAATTACTTGGGATTTTCAAACTGTCCAGTTATAAACTCCTTAATGTTTTTATCTAACACCCCTCCACAGACTAACCAGTCCATTTTTTATTTTATCTGCCTCTCTCTCTCATTCAACAGAGAGGATATATTAGTTATTTTCCTGTCTAATGGAACCTTTCCAGAATCTAACAATAGAATGTAATATAAAGGATGTGATAACTAAATATTTAGAAAACAACGGCAAATTTAGGTACAGTCAAAAGAAACCATATTTGACAAACTTAGGATTTTTTTGAGGATGCTGCTTGTAGCATATCAAACAACAACTAGTGGGTATGGTTTATTTGGATCTTTCAAAGTCATTTGTTCAATCTCCAAATAGGACATTAGTAAATAAAATCAAATTGTGGGATTGGGGAATGTACTAATACAAATTTAGAATTGTTTAATGGACAGAAAGTTGTGAACAGCTAAAAGATCATTCTTAAGATGGCAGCTTGTTATAAGTGAGATGCCAGAAGGGCGAGTACAAAGTTCACAATGCTCAGAATCTATGTAAATGATTTGTATGTGGGCACCAACTGTAATATTTCCAAATTTACGGAATACAAAATTGGTTGAAAATGCTAGATGACTTCAAAAGGACTTGGACAATTTAATGATTCAGACTGAACATGTCAGATGGAATATTGTGTGATTAAGTATCAAGTTATTCACTTGCATGGGGGAAAAAACAAAGGGAGCGTACTTCTCGAACAGAGAGGGGCTGGGAAGTACAGGTGTCCAAAGAGATCCGGATGTCCTTTCACTGTGCGTCACTAGAAACAAGCATGCAGCTGTAGTAAGCAATTAGGAAGGTAAATGGTACATAAGTATTTATTTCAAAGGGATTTGAGTACCAAAGTAAAGATGCGTTGCGACAGTTGTATAGAGTCTTGATGAAACTTACAATTATACTAGAATATGGTGGACAGTTTTGGTCTTCTTATCTGGGGAAGATTATTCTTGCTATAACGGGAATCCAACGAAGGTACATCAGATTAATCCCTAGGATGGCAGGATGCTTTAAGAGGAGAGATTGAGGAAACTAGATCTCTGTTCACTAGAATTACAAAGATTGAGAGGAGATCACATTTAAACTTAAAATCTTTACAGGATACAAAGGTTGGATGCAGATATGACGTTCCCTGCTCATGATGCTAGAACCAGGATACACAATTTTAAAGGAAGCAGTAGGCCATTGAAGTCTGAGATGAGGATAAAATATCTCTCTCTTCCTGACATTTAACAGCTTCAACATAATGCCCCACTATCCAGAATCAAAACTGGTCTATCTATATAAATACTGTAGCTATAAGACAGTTCAGAGGCAGGAAATTTTGAGGAGAGTAATTCATCTCCTGATTTCCCACTGCTTGTCCACCATCTCCAAAACATAAGTCAGGAGTGCACTGCAACTCCATCAAACCTCAACAGCAAGACCTATTGCAAGGTCCTCTCCAAGCCACACAACAGCTGGATTGGAATTATATAAAACATTCCTTCACTGTCATAGTTTAAAATCCTTAACGCTTAACAGCACTGTTGGTATACAAATCTCTCACATTGTGCCATGAATTGCAGCAACTGAACTAGACCACTCATTATAATTAGGATGGGCAACAAATGCTGGCCTAACTAGTGATATCCACATCTCATGAACCAATAAAGGTCCTCTGCTTTTCATAATTGTATCAGTGTTCATCACATTCATTTTTAATCTATATTCTACATTCCTTACCTTCATTTTGTATTTACAAGTTTCCATGATACCTCTTCTGACTCTACAATTAGTACAATGTAATCTGCATATGTCAAGTTGTTGAACTTCAACTTGTGCTAAATCTTCTGAATCCCCAAAGACAGCTTAATTATATGGGCTGAACAGTTTCAGGGACCCATCACGTTCCTGACGTACTCTTTTAAATCGGGAATCTGACAAGTTGCCATCAAGTCCCATCGCTGCTGAATGATTCCAATATAGATTCAGAATTAACTCAGGTTACTAAATCCACAAGAAAAAAAACACCGGGCTGATCTCAATGAATTGAAGAATCGTGAAGGCACAGTAAAATTGTACAGAGCCTTGGTTAAACCATAGATGGAGATCTTGACAGTAGTCCTCCATAACCCCGAAAGCATATAAAAGGCCTTGGACAGCATTCAGAAAAAAAGCGGTGATAAGAGAATTGAGAGACCATATTATACATCAGTTAGGAAAGACTGAAAAGGTTGGAGGGCTGTATTCTAGAAAAGATTGAACAGTGTCCTGACTGCAGGTTTTAAGATTACAAAATGGTTGGATAGGGATAGATGCAGAAAAGAGACTTCCACATGAGGTAGGCAGAACAAGGAATCATAAAACAAAATCAAGATGCTTAATGAATCCAACGGGGAATTCACATGAAACATCTTTAATAGACAGCAGTTAGAACACAAAACTTGTTATCACGAGAAGTTATTGAGTTAATAGCACTGATGCTTTTAAGGGAAATTCGATAAATACATATAAGGAACAGTGAAAGGAAGATATGTCGATGAAGTAATAAGGCAGCTTGTGTGAAGAATAAACAAAGGCATGAAACATTTGGACCAAACAGCCTTTTCTCTATTATGAATACTGCTTAACTGAGCAAGCCATCTACCAGTAAAACAAATTTCTTGGGCAGGACAATAACTGTACAAACATACACAAATCTCAGTTTTCATTTTAATGTCATCATTTTACTTAATACCTTATTTTCCAACATCTTTCGTAATGAATTAGAATAAGTAACATTAGCATTAACCAGCATGGAACTTGGAGCATCGCTGAAGCGCAGACTGGGGAATCAAAGGTGCAAATCATGTATCTCTATCACCTCCACTGGCAAGAAGGTGAAATTACATTGTAACAAATATACATTGGCAATTTTCAATATAAATCAACTGTTAATAGAGAAAATTAATATGGGGAAGCAAAGGTTTATCATGAGTTAGTGTTGGCAGATGCAAGATTTACAATGGCAGTTGAACACAAAATTGGAAAACTTATTCCTCCCCACAAGTGGTCACAGAGATCAATGTTCACATCAGTTCACTCACTGAGCAAAAGCTGAAGGTATAACTAAGTCAGTCAGGTGAGTGGAATAGAAGCTAAGGACAGTACAGCAAATGGTCTCAGTTAATACATGCAATAACAGGTTAATATCTGTGTTATTCTTGGTGTTAGCCTTCTAAAACACAAGGATAGAAATGGTCACTTTCCACGTACTGAAACAATACCTTGAGGGCTTTCTCTCCCCTTCACTGTGACCCTCGGATTTGCCAGAGTGATAACCCTGCCACTGTGACCTAACACTGAGAAGGCACACCACAAGAAAAAGAAAAAAATCAGTTCATGACTTCATCTAGGAAGAGGGCACAAGAAAAGATGACAATAAAATAACTGAGAATGCGCAACAGTGATTAGACATCACCCAGGTTGGCAGTGGTAACAAACAGGCACATTAGTTTCAGTTTTGATGTGGAGTTCTGAAAAAAAGTTCATCAACCTGAAATGTTAACTTTACTTTTTCTCTCCATTGGTGCTTAGATTTGCTAAGCATGTTTTACAGTTAATGGACAAACATATATCTCCCCATTTAAACAGTTATCACAATAACTTACTGACATCAAGAATCACAAAACCCATTACATGCAGATACAGGGCACCGAATAAACCTGTTACCATTAGTACAGGCACAGTGAAACCCACTACAATCTGGTACAGTTCACACAAATGCACTACAGTCAAGTACTGGACACACTGAAATCCACTATAGTATGGTGCAGGATACAGCAAAATGCAGTGTAAACACCACGTATAGTCATTTTCTGTTTTATTACTCAAAGAACATAGAATAGTACAGCACAGTACAGGCCCTTCGGTCCACAATGTTGTATTGACCTATTATCCCACTCTAAGATCAAACTGACCTGCATTCTGTTTATTTTACTATCATCCATGTGCCTATCCAAGAGTCACTTAAATGTCCCTAATGTATCTGACTCTAGCACCACCGCCGGCAGTGCATTCCACGTACTTATCACTGTGTACAGAACCTATCTGACATCTCCCCTAAACCTTCTTCCAAACACCCTAAAATTACGCCTCCTCCAGTGGAGGGCGAGGACACAAAGATCACCACCAAAGGCGCAGCAATCTCTTCCCTCACGTCCTGTAGTAACCTTGAGCATATCCCATCTGGCCCAGTGGGCTTATCTATCCTCATGTTTTTCAAAATTTCTAGCACATCCTCCTTCCTAACATCAACCTGTTTCAGCATATCAGCCAGTTTCACGCTGTCCTCAAATTGACAAGACCCTCTCACCAGTGAATATAGAAGCAAAGTACTCTTTAAAGGACCTCCCCTACTTCCTCTGACTTCAGGCACAAGTTCCCTCCACTATCCCTGTTCAGCACTACCCTCACTCTGGCCATCCCACCTTTGGGTTTTCCTTAATCATATCCATCAAGGCTTTTTATTGCCCCCTTCTAGCTCTCCTAAGTCTGTTCTTCAGTTCTTTCCTGGCCAACTTATAACCCTCTAGAGCCCTGTCCGATCCTAGCTTCTTTAACCTTAAGTAAGCTTCCTTCTTTCTCTTGACTAGATGCTCCACATGTCTTGTTGTCATGTTCCTTCACCTTAACATCCCTTCTTTGCCTCAGTGGGACAAACCTATCCAGCGCACACAAAGTGCTTTCTCAACAAGCTCCACATTTCTGTTGTGCATTTCCCTGAGAACATCTGTTCCCAATTTATGCTCTGCAGTTCCTGCCTAATAGTCTTCCCCCAGTTAAACATTTTCCTATACCAACTGCTCCTATTTCCTCTCCTTGACTATAGTAAAGGTCAGAGCATTGTGAACACCATCACCGAAATGTTCTCCCACTGAGAGATATGATGCCTAGCCTGGTTTGTCGCCAAGCACCAAATCCAATATGGCCTCCTCTCTAGTCAGTCTATCTACATATTGAGTCAGGGATCCTTCCTGGATACAGCTGATCACGTCTGCTCCATCCAAACTATTTGCACTAACAAAATTCCAGTTGATATTAGGGAGGTTGAAGTCATCCATGACAACATTTATTACTTCTGCACCTTTCCACAATCTGCCTCCCAGTCTCTGTTGCTATTGGGGGGTCTATAGAAAACTCCCAATAAAGTGACTGCTCCTTTCCCGTTCCCGACTTCCACCCATACTGACTCAGTAGACAAACCTTCCTTGACAATCTCCCTTTCTGCAGCTGCGATATCATCCCTGATCAGCAATGCCACTCGTCCACATCTTACGTTCCTCCCTACTTCTTTTGAAACATTTAAACCCCGGAACATCCAACAACCATTCCTGCCCCTGTGATATCCATGCCTCCATAAGAGCCACAACATCGTAGCTCCAACGGCTCATCCACGCTCTAAGTTCACCACCCTTATTCCTGACATTTCTTGTGTTAAAATAGACACGCTTCAACCATAACAGTGACTGCAACTTTGCTCCATCAACTGTCTATCTTTCCTCACAGACTCTGTGCATGCTCTGTCTGTCTGTAACCAGCTACCCCATCCTCTGATCTGTAGCTCTGGTTCCCATCCCCTCGCCAAACTAATTTAAACCCTCTTGAAGACCTCTAGCAAACCTCCGGTTCAGGATATTGGTGCCCCTCCAGTTCAGGTGCATCCTATCCTTCCTGTACGGGTCCCACCTACCCCCCAGAAGGTATCCCAATGATCCACATATTTGAAGCCCTCTCCTCCTACACTAGCTCTGTAGTCACATGTTCAGCTGCACTCACTCTCTACTCCTAGCTTCACTATCCCATGGCACCAATAGTAATCCGGAGATTACTACTCTGCTTGTCCTGCCTTTTAGCTTCCAACCTAACTCCCTATATTCGCTTTTCAGGTCCTCATCCCTTTTCCTAGTTATGTCATTGGTGCCAATGTGTACCACAACTTCTGTAAGCTATTGATCTTAAACGATAGGTCAGAGACCACATAAGCGTGAATCAGTAACATGTGCCTCCTGCAAGCAAGTACCCGGCCTAGGAAGATTGAGAAGCCTACCCTGATAAGCCAAAAGGATAATCTCTGAGTGCTACGGACATGGGCTATTGAATTGATTTTCCAGTCTTCTCTCTGCTGTATGTGCATGCAAGGGGAGTCTGAAAAGGGAAACAGGGATGGTGAGAGTTTTAACTAGTAGGACTATATGTTGACAATTCACAATTGTTTACTTATAGCTAGAATCTATTTATATAATTAATACAGAAGCTTGGTGTGTGCCATTAATCTGGGTTGAAAAGACTGAAATTGGGGAATTCTGCACACTTGTATAAAATCATTCAATTGTGTAAACACTCCAGGAACTGCAGGACTCAAGTTCCAGTTCACTGCACTAGTAAGTAACAAAATTTCAGGGCTCGCTTGGGATTGGTTTTAAAAAGGAAATAAGCATTTAATATGGCATTGCAAAAATAATACAAATGGCAAAAAGAAAACAAGGTTAATTTGAGACATGGGACAGAGATAACAGAATTGTCCCAGACAACCATAAGGGAACTTTCAAAACTTGGGTTGATTGCCTTGGTGGCTTGACTGGAGGCGGCACTGCCTGGTAAAGATAATTGAGGTAGTAGCTTGACACTTGGATTTAGCAGAAAAACGAGATCAGGAGGAGAGAATGTAAAACTAGAGATGGCAGAAAGACAAGGAAACAACAGAGAAAGACAGATGTGGATGAGAGAAATGGAGGGTTTTTGCTTGAAGTGAAGATTTTTTTTCATGTCAGGCTTCCAAGCATTTAACTGTTCCAAGGGATGCACGGGCAACTCAAACTCTGCTGCTGCTGGTGAAGGATTAGCTTTCCCTCCTGAGAGTTAGATGAAAATTAAAGTATTGGTAAATTAAATAGGTGAGGTGCATATTCTGGTTCCACTGTACAAAGCCAAATTGAAGTGCAACTTGTGCAGTTGAGGCAGTTAAGAAATGATCTGCAAAGAGAGTTGATTTATTCCTGGAGAATTGTTTAGTAGGAATGAAAGTTATAGCTTCACCTATAATCAGAAAAGTCCAGTTGAAGCTAAAGAGACTCAATAGTTTCAGGAACAGGTTCTGGACATTTTTCCATCACAAGTGGTGACCACAGCAATGGCTAAACGAAGTCCATCATCACAGATTGCAGTAATGCCACGAGCAGATGTTGGGGCAGCTTGTACTCTTTTTAAGAGCAACAGCAAGTCAGAGGAAGTGCTTGATATATATTTGTTAATTTAGTTCTCAGAAATAATCCAGAATTCACCAAGATGGTTCAGACAGTTCAGGCAAACTGAGACTGAAAGAGGTCCAGAGTGTTACTGTATTGAAAACAGCAATTATGAAGAGGAAGTGATGACATCCACACAGACCTGTGGATGAGGAGTGGATGTTTGCTCATCAAATAGCTGTATCTTAGGGACACAATTTTCATAGCACATAAAATTCCTAGACATAAAGGAATTCAGAAAATACAGACATCAAGAAACAGACATCTTACATGGCTAAGACTTCATGAAGACAGAGCAGTTCTGTAAACTGTATTAGGTTGGAGGAAAACCTCAAGAGCTTATCAAAATGACATCTTTGATACCCACGTATCAGAGATAACGGGAACTACAGATGCTGGAGAATCCGAGATAACAAAGTGTGGAGCTAGATGAACATAGCAGGCCAAGTAGCATCTTAGGTGTGCTCACTTTGATACCCATGTCAGTTTTAGAAGAATCGTTTAATGGAATGACGGCTGAGTGAGTAGGGCCATTACCAAAAACGATAGCAGGATATCAATATAGCCTTAAAATATGGATATGAAAACTAGTTTTCCAGAAGCTATTCTCTTGAGGGCAATTACAACTAAGTTACTAGTGGAAAAACTATTGCAGTTGTTTTTAAGCTCAAAACGGACCAATAGTTGAGATACAATCTGTTCAGGGTCTAACTTGTTGCCTAGATAATAAAATGTGAGGCTGGATGAACACAGCAGGCCAAGCAGCATCTCAGGAGCACAAAAGCAGACGTTTCGGGCCTAGACCCTTCATCAGAGAGGGGGATGGGGTGAGGGTTCTGGAATAAATAGGGAGAGAGGGGGAGGCGGACCGAAGATGGAGAGAAAAGAAGCTAGGTGGAGAGGAGAGTATAGGTGGGGAGGTAGGGAGGGGATAGGTCAGTCCAGGGAAGACGGACAGGTCAAGGAGGTGGGATGAGGTTAGTAGGTAGATGGGGGTGCGGCTTGGGGTGGGAGGAAGGGATGGGTGAGAGGAAGAACAGGTTAGGGAGGCAGAGACAGGTTGGACTAGTTTTGGGATGCAGTGGGTGGAGGGGAAGAGCTGGGCTGGTTGTGTGGTGCAGTGGGGGGAGGGGACGAACTGGGCTGGTTTAGGGATGCGGTGGGGGAAGGGGAGATTTTGAAGCTGGTGAAGTCCACATTGATACCAATGGGCTGCAGGGTTCCCAGGCGGAATACGAGTTGCTGTTCCTGCAACCTTCGGGTGGCATCATTGTGGCACTGCAGGAGGCCCATGATGGACATGCCATCTAAAGAATGGGAGGGGGAGTGGAAATGGTTTGCGACTGGGAGGTGCAGTTGTTTGTTGCGAACTGAGTGGAGGTGTTCTGCAAAGCGGTCCCATGATGGACATGCCATCTAAAGAATGGGAGGGGGAGGCTTGGGGACCGCTCAGTTCGCAACAAACAACCGCACCTCCCAGTCGCAAACCATTTCCACTCCCCCTCCCATTCTTTAGATGGCATGTCCTGGGAGGTGCGGTTGTTTGTTGCGAACTGAGCGGTCCCCAAGCCTCCCCCTCCCATTCTTTAGATGGCATGTCCATCATGGGCCTCCTGCAGTGCCACAATGATGCCACCCGAAGGTTGCAGGAACAGCAACTCATATTCCGCCTGGGAACCCTGCAGCCTAATGGTATCAATGTGGACTTCACCAGTTTCAAAATCTCCCCTTCCCCCACCGCATCCCAAAACCAGCCCAGTTCGTCCCCTCCCCCCACTGCACCACACAACCAGCCCAGCTCTTCCCCTCCACCCACTGCATCCCAAAACCAGTCCAACCTGTCTCTGCCTCCCTAACCTGTTCTTCCTCTCACCCATCGCCGCACCCCCATCTACCTACTAACCTCATCCCACCTCCTTGACCTGTCCGTCTTCCCTGGACTGACCTATCCCCTCCCTACCTCCCCACCTATACTCTCCTCTCCACCTAGCTTCTTTTCTCTCCATCTTCGGTCCGCCTCCCCCTCTCTCCCTATTTATTCCAGAACCCTCACCCCATCCCCCTCTCTGATGAAGGGTCTAGGTCCGAAACGTCAGCTTTTGTGCTCCTGAGATGCTGCTTGGCCTGCTGTGTTCATCTAGCCTCACATTTTATTATCTTGGATTCTCCAGCATCTGCAGTTCCCATTATCTCTAACTTGTTGCCTGAAATTTTCTAAAAGATCATTAACAGCCTGGGTACAAAACAATTGCATATCAACTACAGGAAGCTTTGGAGAGATGCCATGAGACTTTCAAAACCATGATTACGACATACTGTCATGAATTGAGAGTTAGGGCAAAGAATGAAGTGGATTTTATTAATTTTTTCATGTGATTTAGCAAAGCAACTTATCTGATAAACACCTTTGATCATAGGAAAATGAATCAGTCATATCACAAACATGGCAAAAATGTGTTATCACAGGCAAGAGAGTAAAGAAGGAACGGTGTGTTAGGTAAGAGAACTGGAAAATGACAAACAATAGGAGTGAGATAGAAAGAGGAAGACATTTCTCAAATCAAACTTACTACATTCGATTAGCTAACAGAAATTTTGAGACTATCAGATACTGTTTTTGGATTTAGAGAAAGGAGAATGGGAGAATCTTGTAAGACATTGAGAAAGTAGAAGGCAATTGTAGTTCAATGTACAACAGCCAGGCATGATGCAAATGTAAAACAGTCAGGATGACCAGAACAGCATCCTTATTGGGTGAGGTTGAAACAGATTCAGAACATGCTGACCTCGACTAAAACTAGTTGCAGCAGCTGGAATTCAGTAATATCTTAAACCAGAGAAATCAGCTAGATTCAATACAGATTGTAGAAAAGTAAACACTGTCACACAGATCGATACCATTGTTGGAAGACTGCATTTATAATAAATGAATCAGATATCACCACTCCCAAGGGTGATTTATTAACAGGGTATTAGCAAGAGCCAATAATATCAAGTGATAAAGGAAGATCCATGTTTGTTACACCAAACAGGTTATGTCATCATTGAGGTTGCATTTGGGTTAAACAATGACGTAGCCACATTCCAGAAGTTTATGAACCATGTAGGATACTTGTTTAAGAACTTATAGTTGGCTGCATAAGTTCTAAATTTAGACAAAAGTGAGTTTGGAAAAGCAAGAGTAACTGTCTCAGGACATTTTGTAGGAAAAGGACAAGGACCGCCAAAGTCAACAAAAGTGGTATCGCTAAAAAAATTCCCACTCTTACAATGTCCTATAATTGTTACAATCAGGTGCCCCGAAGGGTCTAGGCCTGAAACATCAGCTTTTGTGCTCCTAAGATGCTGCTTGGCCTGCTGTGTTCATCCAGCCCTCACTTTGTTACCATTATGCTGCCGGGTATAAAACGTTTGAGTTGTAAAGAAAGGCTGGGTAGGCTGGGATTTTTTCCACTGGAGTGTAGAGAGTTGAAAGGCGACCTAATGGAACTTTATCAAATAATGAGGAATAGATAGAGTAAATAGTAGTTGTCTTTTCCTTAGGGTGGGGGATTTCAAGACAAGGGAACACATTAAGGTGAGAGGAAAAAGAGATTTAAAAAAGACATGAGGCAAATCTTTTACAGAGTGGTTCGCGTATGGAATGAACTCTTTGAGGAAGTGATGGACGCGGGTACAATTACGTTTAAAAGACATTAGGATAAACATGAATAAGAAAGGTTTGGAGGGGTATAAGCCAGCAATAGGCAGGTGGGACTACTTTAGTATGGGATTATGTTCGCCATCGACTGGCTGGACTGTAGGATCTGTTACCATGCTGTATGACTCTATGATTACGTTTGAAGAGGTGCATAGCTAACTATCACAGTCCAGTGTTGTATCACAATGCACGAAATCAACAAAGCATTTCCCAGGAATTTAAAGATATCACAACTGTTCACAATCTATATAGGACAGTCCCAAGAGAATTGTGTTGATTGGTAAGGTTCTAGCAAAAGTCTTAATCAGTTAACTTGTAAGCCTCATTGCAGAATGCCAGTGGTCAGAGGGGGTTGAGGGAAAGCAGAGGCACATGTACTTGCCAAAGTGTGAAATGTATGCCACAACAGAAATGTTTTGCACCATGGATTGGATTCTGTATTTTTGATAAATGATGAAGGCCTTCATCACAATAAACAGAGCAGCCTTGTATTAAGTTTTATACATACGTGGATATCCTGATATAACTGTGAATTTTATGCAGCAGTTTCACAAGGAAATGACCACCAGAGTCACAAATGGAAGGACAATATGTTCAGCTCTAAGCGCAGAAATGACAGGAATTAAAGAGCTCAGTTAGATACAAAGACATGTAAAACTAATCAAAAGAATAAAAAACTGGGTTTATGGCCGGAAGTGTTCCATTTCTCATCACTGGTCTATGAAATTGAGCATTCCAATTAGCCAAACAAATGTAAATTTCATTCTCCTCTCAGACTTTTGAACTTGTAGTTATGCTCAGTGTTTTCACTGCAATCAAAACACGATAACCATTACTGATGTATTTGTTTTTATAACTTCTGAACCACAGAGCTCTGAAATGCAAATAAGTCCCTTTCATGCAGATATCAGTGGTATGCAGCTATCAAACTCAGACAATCTTCAAAGGGTAGTCTTTTAAAATAAACCAGTATCAAACCATGTACCTGCTTAAATTGGTGCAGTGATGGTTAAGAATCAAATCAAGAAAGGCACCTAACACAATGTGGTTATAAAACTTCCAATCTTATCGCGCTCCAGGATACATGTGAAATAGAGACAAGGAATTTCTGGACATGGTGGATTCCACCGAGGCTGATGTAGACTTGCTGAAACGGGTACAGCCACTGGAAGGACGGAGGGAAATGGGAATGGAAAATTGTTTTTCCACTTTCTTCTGGCAAAGCACAGAAGGTGCAGTTACAATGAGCTGATCATATGATTATGTTCCATTATATTCCCCAGCTAAAAAGCCTGTTGTCCCATCACTCTTCCTCTCACTCAGGTCTCCATCAGAATCCCATGCTCTGTTGTGTAACGGTCTTCCTATGTGGCAAGCAAACACGAGCACCTTTTTGACTAGGCACAAAGCAGCATGAGTAAAAGCACTGATAGTTCAGTCCAGCAGTTCTACTCACCCATTCTCCCACTGGAAAGAAATTTCAGTCAAAGAAATAGCTCAGAAATAATGAGTTTTAAAGGCAAATAATCTCAAAGATAAATCACGAAGTTGCTCATATCGACTGAATACATGCCAGAGTGGTTATGAGTGATTCTCACCTCCACGACTGAAAGTGTTCGGTATTTCTTCCTTTCCACCCATCACCTGTTTCATCAGCACACCAATCTTTGGTTGCCTTTGCTTATCAGACGAGTCTACAGAATATAATAGGATATGGGTCAAGTAAAGGTTCCCCAAATATAACAGAACAAGGAAAGTTACAACATCAGGAGAAGTACAGAAAGAAATGACAAGATGCAACAGGGCTCAGAGCAGCAAACAGGTAAAATGCAGATCAGCAGAAAGGAAGCTGGCTGACAAGAAACCAGAAGAGGTTAACCTACGTCCTAAGTGTCACTCTTCATCCTGAGGAGCATGGAATAAGTCTATATGACATTGCACTCCCTTCCTATGATGATACTCAACACTCCAATGGCAGCCGAACCAAGGAATTTACACGACTGCTGTTGAATTCTATGTCTTTAGATGATAAATCCAAGGGCTTGGTTTACTTTTTTTAAGGGCAAAATGGTTACTTTAAAGTGTCTAAAAACAAGAAGTTTGGCCACAAGATAGTAAGAAAATTCTTGGCCACGGTTCAGATCAAAGGGCTCAATGCACACCATTCAAAAGCCTCACCAAGATTAGAAAGTGCTTACTAAGATAAGGCGACCAGTGTTGCATCAGTGCCCTATAAGTAGCTTTCCAGTCACCACAGTATCAGATATCCTTTAATTCAAAATCCAGCAGGTACAAGTAAAACAGATCTTATATCTTTGATCGCTTTGTAAGGAAGATCTCTCAGACACAACAAACCTGAGCTGTTCATGTGAGATGTGAATCCACCCAGAGTGTTGCGACCACCTGTATCTGCATAATGTGGCATGGAGTTTATCACTGCCTGGAAATACTTTTCTTGTGCTAAACTGGAGGAGTCTGAATGAGAAGGATCTGAAACAGAAAAAAATATTTCTTGGTAAACGTTCCTTAATGACAGATGAACAAAAACAGCAGTTAAAAGATTTGAATTATAGCTGTATTACTCAAATACCAAACCAGATAAATGACAAAATCACAAATCAAAACCATCAGACCACATCACCTCAATCCTAAATCACATGTTATATATCATCCAGAACAGACGACCAAAGATTGGCATCTTACCCAATTCCCCAACACCCACTCCTTTCACCAACAAATTGTCACTTCCCATAGTCTGCAATACGAACTGGCTCACACATAACATGCACAACTCCAATGATGATATCTGACTGTAATCTACAATATCAGATTCTGGTTTGTAATATCCAGTTTCATTGACCTATTTCAGATATTACCTGAAGCTTATTCATACTTCTTTGTCCTCACATTAACACACACATTCCCACTGTCTATAGCCATTCAGAGTTTGTCATGGATGTTTACAGCATGGAACCAAGCCCTTTGGTCCGACTTGTCTATGCCATCCAGCTTTCACACTTAAACCAGTCCTGCAAACCTGCATTTAGTCCATAACCCTCCATACCTATCCCATCCAATTACCTGTCCAAATGCTTCCTGAATGATGAGATTGCACTCACCTCCACCACTATCTCCAGTTCCAGACACACACTACTTTCTGTGTGAAAAAACTGACCCTCTGGATCTTCCCTCTCACCTTAAACCTATACACTAGCTTTAGACTCCGCTTCCATGGCGAAAAGTTGTTGGCTATCTACCTTATATACGCCTCTCATGATTTTATAGACCTCTAAAAGGTCACTCCTCAACTCCCTCACACCAGGGAAAGAGTTTCAGCCTGTCCTGCCTCTCCTTATAAATCAAGCCTTCTTGTCCAGGTTTTCTGATTTTCTGATGAAGGGTCTAGACCCGAAACATCAGTTTTTGTGCTCCTAAGATGCTGTTTGGCCTGCTGTGTTCATCCAGCTCCAGACTTTGTTACCCCCTTCTAGTCCAGGTAGCTTCCAAGTAATTATTTTCTGCACTCTTTCTAGTTTAATAACATCCTTTCCATAGTAGGGCAACCAGAACGCCATGTAATACTCCAAATGTGGCTTTATCAACATCTGGTACAGCTGCAACAAAACTTCCCAATGCCTATACTCAATTTGCTGACCAATGGAAGCAAGCGTGCCAAAAACTTCCTCCATCATCCTGTCCACCTGTGTCTCCACTTTCAAGGAACTATGAACCTTTACCCCTAGATCTTTGTTCCGCAACATTCCCCAGGGCTCTATGATTGACCGTGCAAATCCTGCCCTAGTTTGACCTAACTAAAATGCAACAGCTTGCATTCATCGAAATTAAACTCCATCTGCAATTACTCAGCCCCCAGCCCGGCCGATCAAGATCACACTGTATTCCTTGATAACTTCCTTCGCTGTACCAATCTTGGTATCATCAGCAAACTTATTAACCATATCTCCTAAATTCTCATCCAAATCACTCATGTAAATGATGAATAACAATTGACCCAGGGCATACCACTGGTCACAGGCCTCCAGTTGGTCAAAATACCCTCTACCATGCTGTTGGGCAGTACGGTGGCTTAGTGGTTAGCACCGCAGCCTCACATCACCAGGGACCCAGGTTCGATTCCAGCCTCGGGTGACAGTCTGTGCGGGGTTTGTACATTGTCTCCTTGTCTGTGTGGGTTTCCTCTGGGTGCTCCAGTTTCCTCCCACAGTCCAAAGGTGTGCAGGCTAGGTGGATTGGCCACGCTAAATTGCCCGTAGTGTTCAGGGGTGCGTGGGTTATAGGGGGATGGGTCTGGGTGGGATACTCCAAGGGGTGGTGTGGACTTGTTGGGCCAAAGGGCCTGTTCCCACACTGTAGGGAATCTAATCTACCATCACCTTCAAGCCAATTTTGCATCCAATTGCCTGGCTCTCCCTCAATCTCAAGAGATTTAAGCTTACTCAACAGCCCATCATGAAGTACCTTGTAAAAGATCTTGCTAAAGTACATGCAAACAAAGTCTATTGTACTGTCCTCACCTACTTTCTTGGTCACCCCTTCAGCTTGTATCACTCCGACTAGCAATACTGGTTCAATATTTCTAATACCACACTCTCAGAGTTTGTAACGCTGAATATCCACTCTGATATCAATATAATGGTTAGTACCTGCAGCTGGTGCATTCTGGGATTTGAACAGACCAACGACACTCTTGCCATGCAGCCCAGCTGATCGCAGGAGCACAGCCTTTGTGCGTGAGTTCCGCCAACACACAACAGGGAAGCGGTTCTGTCTGTAACATCGTGAGATGCGCTGCATTAAACTATCCTGTATGGTCTGTGGGATAATCAGGAGGCTGGGATAACTGAAACAAGAAAATGTGAAGCCAATGAAAGAAATATTCTGGTGACACCTCAACAGCCTGTGATTTGTCACACATATTAATACTATTACTGAGACGCTTTGTTTTCTGATTTAGCAACTTTCCACTTCATCATATTGGGCCATAAATTTACTTGGTGCACACAATCCTATTTACGAGTGAGCTGCTGTGCTAATGACAGATAACATAATGGCTAATATTATGACAGAAACAAAATCCACATGGACTGAGACAAAGGATACAAAGGAATCAGTCACACAAATGGGATATCCAACTGAATTTTGAATAATGGAAGAAGAATATGGAGGCAATACCATAAAATGATTAAAGACAAAATAAACAAGGGACATTTCAAGTACTAAGTAAATTGGCAATAAGAGCTAATAGGAAAAGAAATAAGAATAAAATGGAAAAGAATCCCTACAGTAAGGAAGCAGACCACTTGGACCAGAGTCCACACCAACCCTCCAAACAGCATCCAACCAGATGCACCACCCCCAACACTCCCACCTTACCCCTGTAGCTCTGCATTTCCAACGGCTAACCCACCTAACCTGACAATCCCTAGACACTATGGGCAATTTAGTATGGTCAACCTACCTATCGTGTACGTTTGGATTGTGGGAGGAAACGCACGTGGAGAACGTGCAAACTCCACATAGGCAGTTGTTCAAGGGTGGCATGAACCCACCCTGATACTGTGAGGCAGCAGCGCTAACACTCACCACCATGCTGCCCATGCTGACTAGAAAAGGTAAACTTGGGAAAATATTTTAACACAGATGGAAAAGCAGTAGGAAATATTTCAAAAAGTATTGGAGTTCAAAAGATAGATGCATGAAGAGAATCAAGGTAAGTTTGAAGCTAGAGAAATATTGCGCGCACAAACTGTAACAGTAAAAATGTTCTACAAACAACAGAAGAAAACTCAAGACAAATGTAAGAACAGGAAGGGTTGCTCAAAAAAAACTGAGTATATTAACATAAGCATCAAATAATGATTGCAGCACTATACTTAGCGGATTAGAAGAGATTACAAAAGACATAACAACATTTAGGATCAGAGACAGATAACTAATAAATTAATCAAAAATAGGGACCCTGATCTGAATGGACTGCATTGCTGCATGTTGAGAGTTAGGAAAAAGACCCCAGAGAAACAATGACACGCATATAAAAATTCCTTCGAAAATTTAACAGCAGAGGGCAAGTGGACAGCTATTATTGCTTCTATATTTAAAATGTTAGTCCTCAAATGGGACCCAGAGTATATCCAGAAAACTATATACTCTATACAGGAAACTATAATCCAGTAGCGTCACTGGTAGGAGAGATAGGAGAACTTTAATAGACAAACATCCAGAAACAAAAATGTAACAGTAGCAAGCACAGATTCCAAAAGAATTTTTATAAGTAACAGGAAGAGAAAACTGAGATAATATAGTTGATACATGTTTACAATTTCAGAAGGCCTTCAATAAAAGGTCCTGAAAGTAGATTTCTGTCAGAGCATGCAGGGTTGGCGGTTAAGTAACAGAATCGATAGCATGCTGACCACAAAGCAAACCAAAGAATTAAAGGTTCGCTACTCAGTCTAACGGTATTTCATAGAGCCTAGTCTTAAGGCTACTATCATTTACAATTTGGAGACCACATCAAATTGTGGCTCTTGACTAACATTGAGGAAAATTTGATATCATTAAATCATGTATCATGGGTGCGCAACAAGCAAATTAAGTGCAATACGAGAGTGTGGATGGGAAGAAAAATATAACAACACATGCTTAGAAAATAAGCTTCTAACATGAGGTAAGTGAATGGAGGTATGGATTACTAAAAGCAAAAATTGTCCAAAGTAGAATTATGAGGAAATAAGATCATGACTGCGGTTCATTCCCAGTGACAAAAGTGAAAAGCATAATAGTTACATTTAGATCTTGTTTATTCTGATTTCGGAACATTATTAATAGCTCTAGTTTTAAAACAGTCACAAGAAAGGTGTCAGAACTGAAGTGAAGCCCGGTGGAGGTTCAACAGACTGAGTGATTACAAAACACAGATCTTCATTTAAAGACCTTAAACAGATCGATACTCCATATTTGATCTGACTGATGATATTCTATTTTTAAACTCCAACTCCCAGCAATAAAGGGGAAAAATTTCACTTGATTTCTTAATTATTTGCTGCACTTGCATGCTAACATTTTTGTGTTTCATATGCGAGAATATCTCTCTCTGCTGCGCTTGCTTTTGTTTGAGTTTCACCATTCAGAGTCATATAGCATGGAAGCAGACCCAAAGACACAACTTGCCCATGCCTGCCAGGTTACCTAAACTGAACCAGTCCTATTTACCTGAATTTGGCACATATCACTCTAAACCTTTCCTATCCAAGTACCTGATCCAAATATATATTAAATGTTCTAACTGTACCCATCTCTACGACTTCCTCTGGCAGTTTGTTCCATATAAGCTCTACCCTCTTGTGAGACAAAGTTGCTCCTCAGGTCCCTTTTAAATCTTTCCCCTCTCATCTTAAACCAATGCCCCTTAGTTCTGGACACCCCCACCCTGGGGAAAACACCAAGGCCATTCACCTTGTCAATGTCCCTCACAATTTTAAAAACCTCTATGAAGTTATTCATCAGCCACCTCTGCTCCAGCAAAAGTGTCCTAGCCTGTCTAACCCCTCCTTAGAACTCAAACCTTCCAGTCTCAGCAACATCCTTGTAATTCTTTCTTGCACCCTTTCCAGCCTAATAACATCCTTCCTACAGCAGGACGACCAGAATTGTACATTGCACTCCAAAAGTGACTTTACCAATGCCTCATGCAGCCATAATATGGCATCCCAATTTCTGTACTCAATGCTCTGACCAATCAAGGCAAGTGTGTCAAATGCCTTCTTTGCCAACCCGGCTACTTGTGATGCCACTTTCAAGGAGCTATGTACCTGCACCCCTGGCTCTCTGTTTGACAAGGTTCCTCAAGGTCCTTAACATTAACTGCTTAAGTCCTGCCCTGGTTTGTCTTACCAAAATGCAACCCCTCACATTTATTTGCATTAAACTCCATTCTCCGTTCCTTGGCCCACTGGCCCAGTTGATCAAGATCCCACTGTACTCCTAGAAAACCTCCATTGTACTATACCACCAGTTTTGGTGTCATCTGCAAACTTACTAACCATATCCCCCATATTCTCATCCAAATCGTTGATCTTACATGATAAACAACTGAGGACCCAGCACTGATTTCTGCTGCACACCGCTGGTTACAGGTCTCCAGTCTGAACACAACCCTCTACTACTACCGCCAAGCCAGTTTTGCAACCAATTGGTTAACTCTCCCTGGATCCCATGTGATCTAAACTTACTAACCAGACTATCGTGCAGAACCAAGTCATAGATCTTGCTAAAGTTTACATGGACAATGTCTGACACACTGCCTTCATTCACCTTTTCGGTCACTTCTTCAAAATACTCAAATTTGTGAGACACGATTTCCCACACAAAAAGCACTAATGACCATCCCTAATCAGTCCTTGCCTTTCCAAATGGATGTAGATCCTCTCAGAACCTTTCCAACAACTTAGCCACAACTGACATTAGGCTCACCAGTCTGTAGTTCCCCAGCTTTTCCGTGCAGCCCTTCTTAAATTATGGCACAATATTTGCCATCTTCCAGTCCTCCAGCATCTCACCTGTGGCTGTTGATGGTATAAATATCTCTGATAGGATTCTCCAAGTTCTTCCCTAGCTTCCCGTAATGTCCCGGGATACATTTGATTTGGTCACAGTGATTTATCTAACTTTGCGTTTTAAGACATCTTCCGTAATGTGGACTCTTTTTCAAGATGTCACTCCATATTTTCCCAAGTTCCTAGCTTCCATGGCTTTCTCCACAGTAAATATGATTGAGAAATATTCACTTAAGATCTCACCTATCTCCTGTTGTTCTTCGTATAGACAGCCCCTGTTGATCTTTAAGGGGCCTTATTTTCTCCCTAGTCACTCTTTTGGCCTAAGCACACTTGTAGAATCTCTCTGGATTCTCCTTTAGCAAATGCCATCTTCACCACCCTGTCTACCTCCACTTTCATGAAACGATATACCTGCACCCCCAGATGTCTCTGCTTGGCAATACTCCACAGTACTCCACTACTAACTGTATAAGTGCTGCCATGGTT
Source organism: Stegostoma tigrinum (assembly GCF_030684315.1). Classification (NCBI taxonomy): domain Eukaryota; kingdom Metazoa; phylum Chordata; class Chondrichthyes; order Orectolobiformes; family Stegostomatidae; genus Stegostoma; species Stegostoma tigrinum. Next base: position 21,912,947 of record NC_081378.1, on the reverse strand, counting down.
TGCTACCAACATGCAAAACCTCACATTTATCTAAACTAAATTCCATCTGCCACATCCTGGCCTATCAGTCCATCTGATCAACGTCCTACCTGTACTCTGAAATAATCTTATCCACTGTCCACTACATAACCTAATTCGGTGTCATCTCCAAAATTATTAACCATGCCTTCTATATTCACATCCAAATTGAAAAGCCGTGGATCTAGAACAGATTCTTGTGGCACATCACCGCTCACAGGCATCTCCAGTTTCTGGATTACTCGTGCAGTAATACTACCAATGCCATCAGTTCCATAATCTGGAGGCACTTGTGTCCTGACACATTAGAGCACTGTACAAAACTACACTAGATCAGTAAATTCAAAGCAATGAAATAATCCAAAAGCCATCCTCCAGAGCTCCAATTCTCCCAGAAGCACCCCCCGCCATACACATTATTCTCAGGTCTCTAAATAAATCTCAGCAGTGTGCCTCTATTATGTTGTCATGCATTCCTGAAATCAGGCAATGTGAAAATAATTTAAAATGTCCTGGAAATAACAGGACTGAGAAATCCATAAATATGGGCTGAAGTGAGCGAAGAACCTGATGACAGCTGCAAAAACGGAATGAAAAAGAAAAAGCTGAAAACAAAGTACAAAGGGATTAACATGATAAAAACCAAAATAGTTGTCACACTGAAAGAGACAATAGAGTAATGGTGCCCAGAGATTGAGAAATTACTAATAAGTTAACTATCATTATTCAACCATGCTCAAAAATAGGGGGAGAAATGTAAGAAACTTCAGTGCTGTTTAAAATGAATGCAGTTTCAAACATTTTAAAATCATAAGGGGGTGTTGCTGAAGGTCCAGGTAGAATAGGTTCCTGGTTCTGACACCTTCTATCATAGGATTTGAAAGAAATTAGAATAATAATTGAGCCTTGTACAGATGTTTCTCAGTTACAGGATTTGAGCCAACAAAGGACTGGCAAAAGCAAATGTATTTTCATACCAAATGCATGTCAATCTTATTTCTAATGCTAAGAAATGTTTTAAAGTATTGTGACATCAGGTGAGGAAACATTGAAAAGCAACCGTTAAACATTTCTGCATTCCACTCAAACTATTATTCATTTCAGGCAATTTAGAAATTAAATTTGTTGAAATTATAATTCCTGAAAATGTCCAAACCTAATTGAAATTTTATGAAAACTCACCTCCTGCAGACACTATACATGCGATTCACTGTGGTTATTCGGAATGGCTCATTCTTCGATCTGGTCAGACTGTTACTCAACGTGCCCAAGCCCAGGCGCTGGTAGTCACGGCAACAAGCTCGCTCTACCATGTGGCTCATGGTAGATTTATCTGATCTAATGGTGGTGGAAAGTGTCAGTGCACTCTGCTCCAGCTCCTCTGAAACTACAAGCAGAAACAGTGTCAGCAGTGTGTGAAATCAGTGAGGAAGCAGATGAGCGGTTTCAGATACAGACACACGGAGCACTGGGAGCACCATGTCGGGCACATATGGTGCCTGTTACATGGTCTGGGCTGACACAAAGAATGCAGCACCAGAGGGTCAGGGCAGTACTCCCTCCATATTGCCCCCTTCTCTGGCACTGCAGCAACCAGGCGATTGTGACTTCCAAACACTAGGGTATTCAAGCAATACAGACTGTTCTGTCTAAGCATCCAGCAGTAGAGACTGTCCAATAGTTCAGTACTTCAAGTCTACTACAAATCTGAAAGTATGACACTCTCTTAGCACTGCACGTCCAAACAAAGCAGCACAGTTCCCCATGACAATGCAGGGCTCCCTTAATGCATCTCCATTGAAACGTCAGTGGAGATGCATTACCTCTTTGGCAGTGAATTGAGTCTTTCCCACTTCTCTAATCCCATCACCAATTACTGAAAAATATTGTACACTGCTCCTAAAAACTGCACAGTGCTTTATCAGCCTATATCTCCAGTGATCCAAGTATCTCAAACAACCCCTCCAACACCTCACCATCTCTCTGTATCACACAGCACAGAATGCGGAACTCATGCATTGAGAAACATCTTCACTCTCCACTGAACACTATGCCCCATTTCCCAAAACCTGGATCCAGTCCAGACTGACGACATACCAGAGATTTGGTCCAGGTTGTCAGCATGCGGAGGTGTGGCTCGCTGGTCCCAGGTTGGGGGTGTATATTTCTTTCTGGTCACATACTGCCGTCCAATTGTTTTCTTTGCATTCTTCATAATATTCTTGGACATAGTTCTGTACAATTGGAAAAACTTTTAACTTAAAAAGGGATGGACTTCTCCTGATGTTGGGCATTTGACTAGCTGAAAATAATCTATAAATTGCAAAGTTCTGATACAGATCTCAAGCATGCCTGAGAGTCTCTGACGACACATGCTGTAGCAACACAACATTGCTAGACCGAGGACTATGCACATTACTGCTTCAGAATCCAGAATAAATCCACCTTAAGTTTAAAATATACCAAGCATGGGAAAGCACACAGTACATGTCTGACAAGAGCACACCTTTAATGCCCTGCACCAGAGTCTCAGGTCCTTCCCTTGGGCTCAAATACCATGGGATTCAGGACCCCCTCCTGTAATGGCGCTGAGAGGTATATTTTGATGCCTTTAACTATCTAGATGTGTATTTTATTGCCCCATGGATAAACAAAAAACAGGAATTTTAAATTAAAATCTTTTAGTACCAAATAGCAAATAAGTCAGTGAGCACAGGGATAATGGATAGAAGGCACAGTTTTGGATGAACTGAAGTTGAACAGCGACGGAAATCAGTGCATAAGAATACACAGCGTGGGGCTGGAGGAACACAGAAGGCCAGACAGCAGAGGAGCAGGAAAACCGAATTTTCAGGTCAGGACCGTTCTTTCTTGCTCCTCTGATTTTGCTTGGCCTACTGTGTTCCTCCAGCTCCACACTGTGTTATCTCAGACTTCAGCAGTGTAGTTCTTACTATCTCAGAGCATAAGAATAGTTGTTTGAAGACACTAAAGGTTTTGGCAGATGAACCACAGAGCACTAGAACAAGCTATTTGCAAGAGGTCAAAAAGTTGGTGGAGACATAGCATGAAGGAGAACAAGGAGCAGGAAGCAGCTTCTTGTGGGGCGATGATGGAAGGGGGCCAATTGAGGTTGGGGTTGTGAAAGAGGTGATGAAAGAGACTGATGGCAGGGAAAGCAGATAAAAAGCACAACATCGGAGGTTTGGAGTAGTTTAATTAGGAGAAGCTGATTCAAACACTTTTGGCTGGGTAGGATTGTTACAGATGGTACTGGCAGAGGCTTTTTTTTTGGATTGATGTTGCCAGCACAGAAGTTTTGGGGAAAAAGAATAATACATTAAATTACTGGACTCCAAATTAGAGTTGAATTACACGCCTGTACTTAGCTGCAGGATAGAAACTGCAAGTCTTTTTCTGTATCCATGCTATGTACCATTCATCCTCACAAGCCACCACAGGCAGGAACCTGGTTAACAGGAGTTCCAGTGTGTCAGGGAATGCCAAGTAAATTATGAGTTCTTCAATCTTTAGAGGTTAATAACGTGAAACAAGAGCTGGTTATGATTTGGTGGCAGACCAAATTCAAGGCACACAGCACTGCTATTCAAAGCTACTCCTGCAGAGCTGAGTTCATAATTATTTACATACGCCCTCTCAAGCTCACCTCAGTGATGGATTCTTCTCCTTCTGCTTCGGCTCTATGATTTGCTTGAGTGACTGGCCCACACTGAATGCAAAGGTGGTGTGTACATACTGAGGGTACCTCAACTTATGGATATTTTTCCGAAATAATTCCACCATTTCAGATGCCACCTCTTCATCAAAAGCAATCTTTATCAACTGTTAAAAGGGATAAAAAGGAACAGATCTTGAAATGAGAAATGCATTGAAGATATAGGACGCCCCAGCAAAAATGCCTCTTTAGAAATTATACAACTTACTGAAATGATTTTTCAGTACATTACAGACATGTAAAGAGAAGTGGTGGGATGGAATTCATTTAATTTGGAAAGTGGATAAATTATTTTTTTTCCCCTGATTGCACCTCTGCAAAACAATTACCTTTACAAAATAAGACAGGAGGTTGTTGGCTCATCTGCCCCAACCAACTCTAGACACAAGCTGTAAACAGATAGAAACTACTCTCTGAAAGGGGTACAACCACAGAACCGAATTTAGCATAGAATCAGAAACAAATCAAACATCAAATGCAGAAATAAGAAAAAAATTAAGAAAACAAAACAAATGGGGAATCATTATGAATTTGAGAAAGTGTATTACGAAGAGAAGACAGACTGCTTAACTTATGAAAGCAAATCAAGACGTCAATAAAATGCAAAGAAAAAACGCATTTAATTTTCTACTAAATAAAACATACAGGCTGTTTTTAAAAGTAAATCATTTAAATTTTTTATTAAAACTAAGTATATTAAATCAGTCTTCTATCTTTGCAATTAAGTTTTGTTTCACATCAAATTAAAAATTGTGTTCATTATAAACATAATTCTGATGGATCTTTTTTCTTTAAGTCTGATAGAGAAAATATCTAGTTTTTCAGGAATTGAGTAAAACAATTAAATTTACAGTCATTTGGCGGTTGAGAACTTGAGTACAACCGTAACCCGAATCAATTTACCTAGTTTAACATTTAAACAAAGGTTTTAGTTAGTTGTCAATCACTATTAACTGGCGTATTCTCCAAGGCAAAGTCTCTACAACAGTCCACCTACCAACCAGGCAGGACCATTCTCTCATACAATATAAACATTAATTACCTCAAACTGGTATTCTTGCTAACAGTCTTGACTAAAAAATGAGAAGCTTTAACAAAGTGTGCATTTTCAGCAATATTAAGTTATACTTGTGTTTGTGATCTGTGTAGTACACAGACTAGAGAAAGACCGCGCAGGCCTCCCATCTCAGTCATAACACCTCAGACCTCATAATCTGGGGAGTACAGATCGTCAAGCAGACGCATGAGATCATTAAGATGTCACAAGGAGCATTGGTCAATGGTAGCGTAGTCTTGCCTGAAAAGTGGACGATCGCAATTGGAGCTTATCCTGGAAATCTTGGCCAGTGCGTGATGGCAGATTAATCTTCTTCTCTTTGGTGAAAGAGGCAACAGGGAATGAACGAATCACAGTCTGTTCCCCAGCTAACAACATGAAAAGAAAAATAAAACACTTCAAAAATCCATGGTCTCCTTACACTAAAAAGTAAAACACAGGCATGGTTTACATTAAGCCAATGTCTTTGGTCAGATTCCAGCCTGTAACTTCCTCCCAGACATAAATTCCACATACAAAGAAGAGATGGTGGGACAATGGAAATGGCACTTTACTAGTAATACTCAAGCTAATGTACCAGGGATATGGGATCAAATCCTACCAAGGCAGATAGTGAAGTTAGAATTCAATTAAATCTAGAACTAAAAGCTGGCCTTAAATTAAATTTTGAGAATTAAATTTTGACCTGTATCCCACTCCTAAATATGTTATTATACATATAAATGTGGCCCACTCTTTCAGTCTCTGTCATCCTGCATACAAATTGCCCTAACCCTCTAAGTTACAGCCTTGTTTCCAAGTCTCATAATTGATGGGCTCTGACAGACCTGTTTCCAATTTCTTACCTAGTGTTTCCAGGGGTACCCCTTTGAAGATAATGCGGTAGGTGGTCAGGAAAATGGCACCTTCTGCAGGGAGGATGGGAGGACCTCCCAAAGAACCACTCACTGATTCCTCCCGTCCATCTGGCATCAAGCACACTCGCAGTCCTTCCATTACCAGCTCCTCGCCAACCAGCAGTGTGGGCCGCAGAAGTTTAGGCTTAAGTCAGAACCAAATGAGAGTGCAAAAGAAATTATTAATGACCAAAGAAACTCAACTCGAGGCATATAAACAAATTGCTTCTGCAGCTGTCAGATTGAGACTTGACAATCAATTCCATATCATTTTGAGGCAGAACACCTACAGAAACATTCAACCTTCTGCTCAATTCTGATGCATAGGTGGAACAATTGGATATGAACTCTGCTAAATATAGAACTTGGTATAATTGTCTGGAGACTCAGGCAGCTCACTGAGAATTGTGAACACATTCACCTTCTGAATAGGGGGCAGGCGTTTGCTTTCTCGATGAACAGCATCCAATGTCTCAATGTGCATCTGCACAATGTCTGCAGAAGGAGAAACATAAAAACTGTGAAACAGAGGACAAAATACAGAATGAAACCCAGGCAACACATACAGTATGGCAGATATGAAGACCAATTCCACTCATTGACAACAAAATCAGAAACTGCTAGACAAACTCAGGCTTGGCAGCATCAGTGGAGATGAAGTTAACATTGAGTCCAGTGAATCTTCTTCAAACCCCACCAATTGGTAAGTCTGAAACAAGGATGCATGGATATCAGATTTAGAGTGTGCTGGACCTACATTTACATGTTATGATCCCAGCTAATGATGCTGAATATATCAGATTCCAGAGTGAAATGGTGGCACGGTGGCTCAGTGGTTAGCACTGCAGCCTCACAGCGCCAGAGACCCAGGTTCGATTCCAGCCTCAGGCAACTGTCTGTGTGGAATTTGCACATTCTCCCCGTGTCTGCATGGGTTTCCTCCGGGTGCTCCGCTTTCCTCCCACAGTCCAAAGATGTGCAGGCTAGGTGGATTGGCCATGCTAAATTGCCCGTAGTGTTCAGAGGTGTGTGGGTTATAGGGGGATGGGTCTGGGTGGGATGCTTCAAGGGCGGTGTGGACTTGTTGGGCCGAAGGGCCTGTTTCCACACTGTAGGTAATCTAATCTAATCTTGATCAACCATATATTTTATTTTTGCAATTTGGTCGCTGTGGTGGTCATTCATTGAACAAATTCACACAAGGCTATTGATGTAACTTTAAGAAAAGGACACAAGTTCACTCCACAAAAGAAGCAAAACAAAAACCCATTTACTTTTATTCTAGAGCCAATTTATCTGGACAGCTGGCTTGCTTTGCAGAGAAATTCCAACCGCGTAGAGTCAATTGCTGCAATGATTTAGGTTATCATGAAGATACTGCCTTCTCAACATCTGGTCTCGCATGAAGTGTGGTAACCCTCAAATTAAACCACCACCAGTTGTCTCTCTCTACAGCCCTTTCAGGCTACAGTGTTCGTACTGCTCAAATCCATCAACACAATCATATTAAACCCCCCCAAGGGTTATGCAGTACTTGCTAATTTCAGAATAAATTCCCGTTCACACTGATCCATAAGCATTGGATGGATGCACTTTACTGTCAAACACAGCCAGTGAAAGCTTTAGTGACACAACAGCGAAGCATTTATGACCCTCAACACTTTTCACACAGAGACAGGTGAATATCTAAAGCTAGAAGATCTCGGTTCACCTGGTAAATTGGCATGCAGTGCTTTTAAGTGATCATTACTGACACCGCTCTCCGTACAAACTTTATCCACAAATCTGTTGATGAATCGAACCACTGAATTTGCCACATCAGACGTCTCTGCATCCTCAAACCCACTTTCAGTATCATAGCTTTCAGCCACACTGCCTGCAATACTGCAAAGTGGAGAAAGTCAATCAAGGCAGAGCATGGAGTTCCACAATAGTATGATCAGAAATTACATTAGAATACCAAATCACTAAATACAAGCTAATATATCTCGACTTGGAAAAACTGTAGCATTGTAGATTAATTCACCCTTTTAACAAGTGTTTCAATAGAATTTTATACTTGTTTTTAATACTAATTTTCAAACTTTATCTTCTTTGGCTGGAAATGGTGCGGCACGGTGGCTCAGTGGTTAGCACTGCAGGCTCATAACACCAGGGACCCAGGGTCGATTCCAACCTCGGGCGACTGTCTGTGTGGAGTTTGCACATTCTCCCCGTGTCTGCGTGGGTTTCCTCCCGGTGCTCCGCTTTCCTCCCACAGTCCAAAGATGTGCAGGCTAGGTGGATCGGCCAGGCTAAGTTGCCTGTTGTGTTCAGGGGTGTGTGGATTATAAGGGAATGGGTCTGGGTGAGACGCATCAAGGGGCGGGTGGACTTGTTGGGCCGAAGGGCCTGATTCCACACTGTAGGGAATCTAATCTAACAAACTTAGCCTGCAAGTAACTACAAATGGAAGCTGGAATTTCACTGATTGACCAGTAAAACAGGCTTGGGATTCACTGTCCGCCTGGTAAAGACCAAAGGCCTTCTGCCTTCGGTGACCAGTAACAGAGGCTGGGAATCGATGTCCAAGAGTGACCGCTAGCACAGCCTGGTGCTTCACTGTCTGGAATGGGCCTCTCGCAGTAGAATTCCACCATGTTTGAGTGACTATTAAGAAACAATGAAGTGAGTGATTTTAGTCCTGACCTGTTTGTTACAAAGCTGTTGCTTACACTCTCCAAGTCTCCAACAGCTGTACTGCGGAGCAAGCGATTCTTGCTAGTATCAAGTGGCAAGAGCAGGTAAGTAAGGCGATTTCCATAATGAATGGCCTGACTGTATACTATGCTCTCCTCTTTATCAATCAGTTCTTGCTGCTTCTCTTTGCTGCGAGTTGGCCACACACGTAATTGTTCCGCCGCCACTTCCAATGCTGAGCTCTGTTGCTTTTTGACATGGTCATAACCCTTTAAAACAAAACAATGATGCTGCAAACATTTTGCCCAATCTGTGAGACCTCAAGACATGACATACCACGCAGTTAAGCAAGTACGCAGCTCCTTCCTGTTGTTAACATCCTTCCTATTGGGTCTATAGTTGATTTAGAATGACTGCTCTCTTCAGGTGTATTGAACCTGAACTTGATGTCAGTCGTTTAGTTTTTATTTTAGTCATTGATGGGATGTGGGTTGCGCTGGTACGGTCAGCATTTACCATTCTTCCCTAATTCCCCTTGGGAAGGTGATAGCAAGATAGCTTCATGAATCAATGCAGACCATTTAGTGTAGGTGCATCCAGAGTCCTGCTTGAGACAGAATTTCAGGGTTTTGATCTACCAGTAAAAGAATGACAATATATTTCCAAGTCAGAATGGTGGGTGATTTCAAAGGGAACTTGCAAGTGGTGGTACTTTTACGTAACTACTAGCCCTGTTCTTGTAGATTATTGTGACCATAGATTTTGAAGATTCTGCCTAAAAAGCCTTGGGTGAATTTCTACAAAGCATTTTGTAGACTGCAACAGAGCGGGCATGTATGGAATGTTGACAGTGGAGGGAGTGAATATTTGCAATTTGGTGCCAATCAAACAGACTGCTTTGCCCTGAATTGGGTCAATCTTCTTGGGTATTACTGCAAACGCACTTAACCATGCAACACCAGGCTTGTGCCTTTGTATATGGTGGACAGGTCTTCGGGAATCAGGTGGTGAGTTACACACTACAGAGTTCCTAGCCTCAGACTGGCTCTCGTAACCATAGTATTTATTTGGTTAGTCTAGTTCAGTTGCTGCTCGATGGTAATCCCCAGGACGTTACTAGCCAATGATTAAAACTAAATAAAGATGAGCTTTTCGAAGAAGGACAGAGCCAAGAAACAAGGAGATAATGCAAACTTTGTCAAACGTCTGTTTAGGCAACATTCAGAATATAGGGTCAGGTGCTGAGTAAAGAGGAAATATTAACAAGCGATTCTATGCCATGCACTAAGGCCAGACCAGTCCATTACTTACTGATTCCAAAGGATGGCCACCATCGACTTCCAAATATAATGCTCGGATATGGTTCTGCACATCGCTGTAAAACATGGCCTCCCAGAATTGGAGGTTGGTCCACACCAAATGTTCTTGTACACAGCTGTAAGCAAACTGTGTGACACCAGATCCCAACTTCTGCAAACATTGAGGTTATCTGTTTTAAAGGTAATGTCTAATTCCAATGCGTGCGTTAATATAAACACATATCCTCAAATCTACAATTACTATCGAGAAACAAAGTGAATTTACACCTTGAACAGAATAAATAAACTGCACCATACTTTACTTCCAGAAATATAAATAGAACTGCAAATGACCACGTCAGCAAATCATAACAGCTTTTTGCCCCATCTGGCATTTGCATACAAGTGTCCCTACATTGCCTTGTATGCACGTGGTTTGCCAGTGCTGCTTTTGCTTGTGTGCTGATCAGTGTATTGCCATGTGTATTGCCATGTGTATTGGTGTGTGTATTGCCCTGTGTTAATTGTTTCAATTCAATGCCCTTCAAATGAAAGGCCAGCACCTGAACCATTAACTGCTTTTCTGTCCACAACTGCCAAACCTGCTAAATATTTCTGAAACTTGTGTTTCTGAGCTGCAGTTGTGGGTGGGCCTCCCTGAACTATCGGTTCTGTTTGTTTGCATAGGTCTCTTCAGCTATCTTGTGCTTACGTTAAAGATGACCACGTGCTGTTGTGTACTCTTTAGAATGCACTTACTCTGCAGAAGGCAGTAACTAGTGGAAGTAGAGCTGCAGCAACTAAATGCTCATCCAATGGCGTACAATCCTGTAACAATAAAAAGTAATTTCAGTCACAATTTTTGACACACTTCCGCACCAACACATCTCAGTATGTCTGACTTTTCTCCTCGCCACTACACAGGGCATCAGATCAGGCAGGGTTTGCAATGGAGTAGTGCTATAGGGGGATGGTAGGCACAGAAGGTGACAGAAAGTGAGAGGGAAAGATAACATATTGACTGTTGAGCTGCGGAATTTGATCCAATGATGATTTTCAAATGCAACTTTAATAAGTGCTATAAGCAAACATTAACAGGGTCATAAGACAGCAAGAAATAGGAACAGGAATGGACCATTTAGCTCCTTAAGTCTGCTATACCCTTTAATTGGATCATGGCTGATCAACATTTCTCAAATTCACTTTCCTGTTCTTCGCTCTGTAACCCTTGATTCCAATAGGGATCAGAACCTATCTCAGCCTTAAATATACACAAGGGCTCTGTCCCATAGCTCTCTGAGGCAACGTATTCCAAAGTCCCTCATCCCTGGAATTGGTAACTTTCAGGACTTAAATTAGACTTCACGTGAAGGGGTTTTTACGGGAATGACCGGTGTCTAACAAGGAGCAGAAAGGCAAAACCTAGTGAAGTGAAGAAAATCCATGATCAGCTGGAAAAGCTGAAGCTAGCTGCATATTTTTTGCATGAACAAGTTTGAATAGCATACCTGCAGAGCACAATTCATCATCCGGACAACATAATCAAACTGCTGGTGGTCGAGAACAGCTCGATTTTGCAGAACATGTGAATTCAGCTCCTCGCTGAGGCATTGGCGAGCAGCACGTCCTTTCAGGGCTCTTAACACAGCAGGAAGCAACTATGTGGGGACAATAGATTTCTAAATATTCTGAAAAATATTTATGATTAAACCTGCAAATTAAGCAACTTTTCTTAGCTGTAAAGGCAAAGTTGCCTCAGAAAGGTTTTACGGAACGAACTGTCCTCAGATCATCTCATTTTCCACAATCAAAACAACAGGAATACGTTGTTAAGCCCTCTCTGGACTCTCACATGAAACATTCCCTGGACAGGTACTACATGGGTTAGATACAGAATAAAACTTCCTCTGTCTCTTTAACATACTTCAGCATAGATCTCACAGAACACCTTGTGCTACTTCAGCATGTAATAATCCCAATGATCTCATCAGCTCTTTCATAGTCTGTGCAAATGAACGGCAGTGCTATCTGTCAGCGTCAATTCCATTAGCAACTAAGAATCATTACAGCTCACACACAATTATTCAACAAGCTAATACACAATTAAATAACAAGTTTACCTTTTTGGCTTCTAACATTTTGTTTTCAAATATGTAGGTTATGCAATTCCTGACAACCTCTAACCTTCGAGCACTGTTGGCAAGAATGATACCATTTTGATCAATCGTCGTAGCTTTAAAAGAAAAAGATTATTTAAAGAATTTTTAGTCAAATTAGCTACTATCAATATTCACCTCCTCTTTAGCATATACCAAAATTGTTCTCCTTGCGCTTAAATAACAAACACGTAAAAAACTCCATCTTTTCAGCAAAGAGATGGCCATCACAGTAAACTCACCACTTGGAGGTCCCATTGGCACCATGCATTTCATCTCAGCTTTAACTGCAGGTGGAGCATTCTTCAATTTGGCAGTGGCCTGGTCGATGATCCACTGCACTGTTCCCTCATCCAGGTGAGGGAAGGCACTCTGTTGCACCCGTAAATGGGAGCCCTCTTTTGGTTTCTGTATTTTGTGCATAGCAACTGCAGGATAAGGGTTCTCCTGTCAGAAGGGCAGAATTGAAATGATTACCCAAGGATATCTTAATTGGATCCATTCACAGGTATTACTCTTGCCATCACTTATGGACTTCTCGGGAGGGTGTGTGCGCATGTCAGGGAGGAGAGGTTATGTTGGAGGTGGACATAAGAAAGGAGGTTTCAAAGAGCAAGTCACCACTGCGCCTCACTTGTGTCTTCAGCCACTATTCAATCCTCTGCCCTGGGTTATCTCTCCTCACCCCAACTCATATCAACAGCCAACACTCAGTTACAAACTCCACCAAAAAAACTGTGGTTCCTCTCTTGAAAATCTTTGACATCCTACTCCAGTGAACCATAACATAACATGCAAACATTAGGGAATGGCCCCATTTCTGGTCTTAGAACAGAGGCCATTAGAAATTCAAAATTCTTCAAATGAAACTGTCAAGCTCTTCCTGCATCAATAGATAAACAGTCTCACGGCTGTAAACACCGTGACTTTTTCTTTTCCTGTATTTTTGACTGTGGACTGAAATCGAAATAGAATGTTTTTTTTTTAAAAATCAAAAATTCAGAGAATCATTAGAATCCCTACAGTGTGGAATCAGGCCATTTGGCCCAACCAAGTCCACACCACTCCTCCGAAGAGCATCCTGCCCTGATTCATTCCCCTACCCTTGCATTCGCCATGTCTGGGCACTACGGGCAATTTAGCATGGCCACTCCACCTAGCCAGCGCATCTTTGGACTGTGGGAGGAAACCCGCGTAGACACAGGGAGAATGTGCAAACACCATACAGGCAGTCGCCTGATGGTCGAATTGAACCAAGGTCCCTGGTGCTGTGAGGCAGCAATGCTAACCACTGAGCCATTGTGCCACCCGACCCTGTTGAAAGCAAAAGGTGGGCATAAAATTGGAGCAACCAAAATCTATTATCATCAGCAAAGATTTGGAAGGAACCCAAAAGGCCTGAAAAGAGAAAGAACTTGTTACATCTGCTGTGCAGAATGGTACCAAAACTGAGCTTCTGGCTAGTTTTCTTGTGTTGTCTCTGTGTCTGTTTATTGGGCATTGGAATTTTAAGAAAGGGACAGAGTTTACGTCATAGAGTTACAGATTAGCAATTCAACTTGTCTACTTTCATTACTTAAAAATGTTTGATTAACCATAAATCATTTATTAATTGCAATGGAAGGAAAACTGTCATCCATACTCTTAACATGAGCAATGTAGAACTGGGCAATTTTGTGGTTTAAGTTAAAATTTGCGCATTTGTGATGACTCCTGGAATAATGGAGCTTGATTACCAGCATACTACTCCAGTGAACCATAACATAACATGCAAACATTAGGGAATGGCCCCATTTCTGGTCTTAGAACAGAGGCCAGGTCATTGAGGAAACAGCTAAAGGTGGGTGGGCCCAGGCCACTAACCGAAGGAACATCTGCAGTAATATGCAGAGACTGAGAGGTCTGAGGCTGCAAATGAAACTTTGAACTGAGTGACCTTCGCGCATTCTTCATTGAGCCAGGCTCGATTTTGTGATATAGGGGGTGATATGCCAAATCACAACTGTGGTTCAATACAACTGATGGTTACCTAGTCGAATTGCTAGGACTGTTCAAGTCTGTCCCAGTTAACACAATGGCAGTAGCACAAACATAATGGAGAGTACCCTCAATGTGAAGAATGGACATGGTCTCCACAGTAACTGCATGGTCATTTCTACTACTGTTGTCATGGACAGATGCATCTGTTATTAATGGGTTATGGAGGATAAAACCAGATATGTTCTTCCCCTTGTTAGATGCCTCAACCAACTGGTGACACAGACAAGCAGTCATATACTTCAGCACTCAGCCAGCAGTAGTGCTATTGAGCCATGCTTACTTGTTGAAGGGTTATTGTACGTTTGAAAAGCAAGTAACCTGGCTCTCATTCTGAGTACTGTTTCCACTGCTGTTCAAGCAACTCAGGGGAAGTGTACAGATGAGCTAGAGCCAAGGAGAGTATACAAAGAGAGCTTCGGTTGACAAGCAGCTGATTGGTCTATGAAATAGTGACCAGTTATCCAAGACAAGGGCCTTCTGCCTGCTAACAACTTTGTGATTGGCTCCTGTGTCGCTGCACAGCCTATGGATATGTGTAAGATAGGGAGAAGCCATTAGATCTCCACAAAGCCAGGAGCTTTTGCTTTTTGCTGCAGTAAAAACTATCTGAAGAAAGCCAGTTTGTTTGTTTCCCTCAGCAGTTGCTGTAGTCTGTGGCTCTTGACCAGTAAGAAAGAGTCTTTATAAGAGTGAACCAGCACCCTGGACCTTCTGCATGCCAGTAAGTTAAGGAGAGCAAAGGAACAGCATGTCTTCACAAGCAAAAAGGACTATCTCGTGAGATGGGGACTAACGAATTGCCTTTCTAGTCTTTCCCACCACCCATATTTTTTGCTCTGTGTGAGAGAAAGGGACAGTTTACAAATGAGGGTTAGTTTTAACTAGTAGAGTTCAATGTCAATGGTTCATAATTGTTTGTCTGCAGTTAGAACCTATTTATTTGTGATAAGTAATCATTATTGAGTACAGGAACCTGGCCCTATCTTTCTGTCAACCACTGTCAAAAGACAGGTAAACTTCAGGAATTTTCAGTCCTTCTTTAAAATCTCTAACTTTTGTGACAATTTTGGAATAGCACTGCTTGACAACTAGCATGCTACCTCAATGTGGTGCAACATTGCTAAAAGGATGAGTCAACTCCCCCACTACCAAAAAAAAATTAATCCTAATTTTAATTTACAAAATCTACCTCTAGCAAATGCTGAAATCATCAAATTTCCATCAACATGCCCTTGAGAGTACTGCCCCATGAGTGCATTGCTCTTATCAAAGCTATTCATTTAAATTAGGGACATACATTCCGGTGAAGCTGTTCTGATATTTCTTTCACATGTTTCAGAACTTTCTGTGGACTTCCCTCCTCCAATCGTATTCTCTCAATTTCGTTTGCTACCAACTGTAAACAGAAACAGAAAGAACTTCCCATGGTTACCATTAATCAATCAGAATCTAATCACATATTACACAAGCACAGTACTATAATTATAAAGATGCACAACTGACACAAGAGGTTATATCTGACCCAAATTGCCTTTTCACAGACTATCTGGGAGTTTCACGATCTCCTCTCATACAGTGTCTCCTTTGCCTCATTTCTTGTCATAGTGGCATAGCAGTCATGTTACTGTTCTAGTATATCAGAAGCCCAGATTAATCCTGTGGAATACAGGTTCAAATTCCATCACGGCAGCTGGTGGAATTTAAATGAAATGAATAAATCTGGAATCAAAAGCGGGTCTAATGGTGAACATAAAACCATTGTCATTTATTGTACAGTCTTTTAAACAAGGAAATCTACTGTTCTTACCCAGTCTGGCATACACATGACTCATGACTCTCAACAGTGTGATTAATTCATAACTGTCCTCTGTAGTGCCTTAATAAGCCATACAGTTGAAGGTCCATTAGGGATGGGCACAAATACTGGTCTTGTCAGCGAGGCTAACACACCATGAAAGAATTGGAAAACAAGAATTCTCATACTGACATGGTGACCCTAAGGCAGTTTTTTCATGTCATGCTTCAATGGGAGATTAGACAGAGTCACCCTTTCACATATTGACAGTGAGAACAAACAGGATTGCTCTCTCACTCTAATGGGGCCTCAGGCAGGGTCATGATCATATATTCCAAGGTAAAGGCCAAGCTGCATCACCCCTCCACACACCTGATTCAGAGTTGGGTCTGAGGGAAGGGTTCATTTGGGTCATCTTCCCATAACTTAACCACTGACTTCAAGAATAAATGACTGAGGCCCAGGTACAGTTCAACCAATAATCCGCACTTAGTTTCAAGTACAGAAGTGTAAAGAATGGAAAATATTATTGAAATCCAGACTTTTCAGCAACCTGTTGTCCTCTAGGTTTCAATCACGCTGCTTTACATTCCACATTCACAATCTTTATAATTCCGAGACTCAAAGATCCTGAATTAGATAAGCCCAGTGGTCACTCTCAATTTAAGCTATGTGGGGGAATCTAGAACTGGGTCAGTTTGAAGATATTGGGTGTTGCATATGAGATGGAGACAAGAAGGAATTTCTTCTCTCAGCATTGTAAACCATTGTAATTTGCTAGCCCAGAAAACAGTGAAGACTCACAGCAAGGTTTTAGATCTTCATAAAAGTCAAGATTTAAAAGGGGCAGGCAGGAAAAGAGGTCAGGCAGCAATCAGAAAAGCCATGAATAACAGTGCAGGCTGAGGTGGGAGGGGGAAAATTACTTATTGCTGCTATTATTTTGTATGATCCTACCTCATCAAACAAGTCACATGGTCGATACGGTGAGCCTCTTTCTGATACAAACCGTGCAAAAGCCATTCCATCAAGAACTTTAGTCAGAAATTCATCATCTTGTAACCCCCGTTGAGCCAAAAAGGCTACCTGTGACAGCAGAAAACAATTCATGAGTCGCAAGCAACCTCATTAAATATTAGCAGCGCCCAAAACGTCACTTTCGAATAAAGTCATCACTGATAATCTTTGAAAACTGTAGGAATTCCAAAATCATCATTCCAGCCTCACGACCAGTGGCTTGCCATTCAATTGGACTCAGCAGTACATGCCTGGTACTGCACAGTTGCTGCAACCAGTACACTTCCTGTACTGTGCAAATACCACTGCAGCATATTTCCTTAAGCGCATGGTCAGCCATGATGGTCCACTACTTGGGCCACATGATATCCCCCATGCTGGTATACGCTCAAAACTGTCAGTCAGAGTGCCCATTCCTGTACACATCCTGTATTACACAATCATATCTTTTGGCAAGCTCACTCTATTGTCTAAGTGCTGCTTGCCATTGTGCTCTGGGTACTGTTAGGCATTCTAACCAGTACACTTCCTTACCGTGCGATCATCCTTGTCTGCTGAGTGTGTAGGCTGTACACTTGCACTATTACTACTCCTGCTTGCAGGTGCCAGACACGGAGATGAATCATATCTCTCTATTCTATACCTTTCCACCATATACCACTCTCTAGCCTCTGTATGTACCCATCATACCTTGTGAAAACGAATGACTGGCTCCGGATGGATGCGGATAATTTGCAGACACCACCGATAACCCTGAAACAGCTGTGCAAACAAACGCAGAAAGACAGCACGGATCTCCTTATCCTGGCAAAGCACATAAAGTTAGCTGGAATATTAACTAGAGAACTAATTACATGCAAGCGCTCTTTACAGCTTAATTACAGTTAAAATTATAGCGACAGGCCTTAAAAGATTATAACACTGCTAACAGCAGGCAAGTACTAACCAACATTTGAACAAATGCTGTGCATTGAGAAAGGACCATGCATGCAGAATGGAAATCCCTCTTCCATAGAAGATCAAGTAAAATCAAGAGAGGAAGAAAAATAGCTTGCATTTATATAGTAATTTTCAGGATAACTCTAGGGATCTCAAAGTGCTTCACAGCCAATGAGTTGAGATTTGGTTCAAGTTATGAAATTATGTTCTATACGGAGGGAAACTTGGGAATTTCTAGACAAGGACGGACCAAGGTATGTCTAGTTTGCTTTTATTATCTGGATTGGCATGAACTGCAATAATACAGCTGACTAATCACTACAAATCAAGTAACTGGCAACAGACCCAGGTATTAGAGAAGGAAAACTTCACCCAATGAAAATCTTTCAGAATGGGACATTGAGAGAAATGGGAAGAGGGCGGGCGCAAGAGGGCGGGCGCAGAATGAGAACGAAAAGGGGAAAGTGGGAGAAGGGGAGAAATTTTTAAAAATGGACCTAACAGTAACCACGTAACCACTGTTCACTGTCATAAAAACCCATTTGATTTACTCAAAGAAATCTGATGTCCTCTCCCAATCTTCCGGATCCACAGCAATGTCCTTGTCTCTTAATTATTGAGCAAATAGGTTGGCAATAATATTAGCAGACAGGGACGTCCACATCCCGTAAATGAATGAAAAAAAACTTCACTGTCCCTTGTTGATGCAAACTCTTCAATGCCACCCCCGCCTCCCGCTTCTGAAATTTCTGTACCCCTTTAACACAACTTCTGGTAAATGTTTAATTTTCATTGTTCCACTAATCACAGTCTTGTGAGGTGTGATCTGGGCTACAACCTCTGGAATTCTCTCCCAACTGTGTCCATCTCACCATCCCGCACCTTTAAAACACTCCTTCAGGCCTACCCCTCAAGAGACTTTTGCCATCTAATAAACAACTCACGTGACTTATTTTTTTTTGGCCATTTTTCCTGTGAAGCAAGTTGGGACACAGGACTATATTAAATGCAATTTACGTAAGTTGTTATTTGTACATGGCAAAGCTTTAAAAAGAGAAAAACAAATTTAAGACATCAGTTAAGTAAATCTTTAAAGTTTAGAAAAAATTGTTGATAAAAGCATAAATAAAAGCATTGGCGTCCTAGCTTTTACAAATAGGGGCAGAGGAGAACAAAAGAGATAACACTTATCATTGTGGATCCCAATTAGAATATTATGTACACTTCTGGTACTTTTGAGATACACACAAGGATAATACCAGGCTTGAGAGGTTTCTCTTACGTGGAAAGAAAGATATTGGGATGTTTTGATGGATCTAATCTTACCCACACTTATTGAAATGCATGGAAATTTATAATGTTTAAGGGCTTTGATAACAGTAAACCAAGAATCACCTTTTCTACTGGCTAATAAGTAACTAAACCAGCATAAATTTCAAATTCGCAGAGTGTCTGGGTAGTTTTTCAGGCAGATCATTGTTGAAATATGACATGTTCAAAGGGAGAAGATGGGAATGTAGAATTTGAAACAAACACATTAGCCACGATCTTATCGAGTAGCAAAGCAGGTTTGAGTGGCCAAATGGTCTACTACTGCTCCAATTTCAAATGTTCCTATAAGAAAGGTTAACTTCCCAGGTCTTCATACAATGGACTGTAAGATGCAGAAAGTTGACAATCTTAAACCAATGACTCAAATTAAGTCTCCTTAGATCTTGCTATTCGACATAATTTATCAATGTAATTAATTCAGACATCAGGACCAAGTCATTGTACAGCAATATTTAGTCAGCAGAGTAACAGCTCATTCATGGTTGTACAAGGTTCTGGTTAATTCAAGTTAAGGGTTACCAACATAACTGGACAGAGCTCCAGAGATAATGGGAACTGCAGATGCTGGAAATTCCAAGATAATAAAATGTGAGGCTGGATGAACACAAGATGCTGCTTGGCCTGCTGTGTTCATCCAGCCTCACATTTTATTATCTTGGACAGAGCTCCTGCTTATTTACATGAGAATTTAGGTTAGTCAGAGAGTGTAATTGTGGATAGAGTCACTGTCCAAAAAGGAGAGCAAAGGTTGTTGTTTAACTAAACAGAACTGCTGTTTATTCAGGACAAGGAGTTTTCACTACAATGGAATCCAGGATGCACTGCTTTTGCAGCAAATTATGGGTTATTGACTACGTAAACAGGGTAACAAAGTCAGGCTTTATCAATAATGTGTTATGAAAATCCAGAAACAACTAAAAAGATACATTATTTCTTAATTCTGTATTCTCATCTATTACTATACCTGGTATTTCATTGAAGGGGCTGATGTAGAGGAAGGTGGAAATGCATAATCTGCATATTCCAACTCTGGGTCCAAAACCTGAAAGAAAATCATAGAAAATAAGAATTCTGAAACATATGCAAAACGTTATTATAAATATTACATGCCAAACATCTTCCTAACCTTTTCCAATATAAAGATCCACTGTCCATTGTTGGAGCTCTTGCTAACGTAGTTTGTCACAGGAACAGTAAACCAAACTAAATTAGCTTCTTTATCACTGGATTCGCAAAAAGAGTGAAGTTAAGATATTCAATGACCCTCAAAATTGCCCAACTGTTCCAAACCAGATTTTAAGAATAACAGTCATCAGTCACCAAGTTTTTAAACTTAAACTGAAATGAACAATTTATTAATACTGTAACTTTAGTAGAGTAAAACTGAACAACAAGGTAATCTAGTACTCTACGATTTAAATCCAACTTTTGGTTCAAAACCCTGATACAGACACACAGCTAAAAGATAAATTAAAAAGAAAATAAAAGTTGTAATTTGCCAGATCAACATTCATTTCAACGAATATAGGTCTTTATCGAATCCTTGAATGAGGCGTTCTAGTACAGACATACAGGATATTATCTTCCTTGAATTCCGAAGTCATTGGTCAATGAAAACAGCTTTCAGCCACTCCAAGAAATATTCATATATTGCTTAATAACCAGGATTCTCCTCTCAGAACACTCAACTTCTTTAATAGAATATAAAACTTGAGAGAGTAAAACTTGAACAAATTCTCAGTCCAGCATCTTACAAGCACACAGGATTCTGCCCAAAATAACAGACTTAAAAACCAGTTCAATCTACTGTTTCTCTTTCTTTTTTCAACATTCCCTATGGTTGACTATCACCAGTCTCCCCACGATTGACCAATGCAATATCCAACCATCGAGTATAGTACATCCCAATGCTGAAACAGTGTTCTTAGAACAGTAATTAACCTGCAATTATCTTTCCAGGCCAGTTCTCAGATACAAACCTCAGTTTGTTTGTTCTCTCTTTTTTAAAGCTGTTCAAAGTTCAGTTCTCAACTTCAACTCAGATTTAAACCAAAAATGAGAAAAATAAAGAAAAGCAGTGATGAATACTACGTGGTTTAAGCCAGCAAAATGCCCTACATTTAGTCCAGCAGCACAAGTGAGTACAGCCTGAGTCCTGTGGCAGAGCAAGTACAGGCTGAGTCTCATGGCAGAGCAAATACAGGCCAAGCCCTGGGGCGGCAGCAGAGCGAGTCCTGCGGACTCATGGAAACAGCATGGCTCTGGAGCTTGCAGGCATAGACTGGAACCTAAGTACTTATGGTTAATTCTTATCATTCTGGACATTTTCATGCTAATTTATATATTTTTTTTAAACACTGTAGCAACATTGTTATTGTAAGATTTGTACCCAAGTAACTGTACCTAAAACGGCACCATTAACGGTAGCTATTGTAATAACTTTTCACAGTACACCTGTACTAGCGTACATATGACAATGAAAGAATATATTGTTCTATTCACCAGTTCCTTAAAAGTTCACAAGCCTGATTCATTAACTCTGTTTCTTTCTCCAAATGTTACCTGACTTGCTGAATACTGGGGTCAGAAATTAGGGAGTTGTTAGGGAATAGACAGGACTGTAGAGTTAAGGGCACTGTCGGATCAGCCACAATCTTACTAATTGGCCAAATGCCTACTCCTGCTCCTAACTCAGTGCTGAGTGGTGTCCCACAGTGCTCTGTTCTTGGGCCTCTGCTGTTTGTAGTTTTTCTAAATGACTTGGATGAGGAGGTTGAGGGGTGGGTTCGTATGTTTGCTGATGGCACAAAGGTTGGAGGTGCCGTTGATAGTATCGAGAGCTATTGTAGGCTTCAGCGTGACATTGACAGAGCTGGGCTGAGAAATGGCAGATGGAGTTCAACCTGGATAAATGAGAGGTGATGCATTTTGGAAGGTCGAACTTAAATGCTGAATATAGGATTAAAGGCAGGATTCTCGGCAGTGTGGAGGAACAGCGGGATTTTGGTGTTCAAGTACATAGCTCCATCAAAGTTGCCACCCAAGCGGATAAGATTGTTAAGAAAGTATATGGTGTTTTGGCTTTCATTAACAGGGGGATCGAGTTTGAGAGCCGTGAGGTTATGCTGCAGCTCTACAAAACCCTGGTGAGACCACACTTGGAATATTGCGTCCAGTTCTGGTCGCCCTATTATAGGAAAGATGTGGAGGCTTTGGAGAGGGTGCAAAGGAGGTTTACCAGAATGCTGCCTGGACCGGAGGGCTTGTCTTACGAGGAGAGGTTGACTGAGCTCGGACTTTTCTCTCTGGAGAGGTGACTTGATCGAAGTGTTCAAGGTAATGAGGGGCATGGATAGAGTCGATAGGCAGAGACTTTGCCCCAGGGCAGGGTTGACTGCCATGAGAGGTCATAGTTTTAAGGTGTTAGGAGGAAGGTATAGAGGAGATGTCAGAAGGAGGTTCTTCACCCAGAGAGTTGTGAGCGCATGGAATACTTTGCCAGTGGTAGTCATAGAAATGGGGTCATTAGTGACATTTCAGCGACTGCTAGACATGCACATGGACAGCTGTGAATTGAGGGGAATGTAGGTTAGGTTATTTTATTTTTGGATTAGGATTATTCCACGGCACAACATCGTGGGCCGAAGGGCCTGTACTGTGCTGTACTGTACTTTTCTATGTTCTATTTTGGTTGCATGACTGCTTAAAGCAATTTTTGTTTTATTTCAGTTTCCATCATCTGCAGTATTTTGCTTTTGCATTCAGGTAGAATCAAAATGGAGACATATTTAATGGAAACAGACCCTCCAGTCCAACTTGCTGCTGCCGACCAGAGACCCCGATCTGGCCTAGTACCATTTGCCAGCATATGGCCCAAATCTCTCCAAATTCTTTCTATTCACAAAACCATCCAGATGTCTTTTAAATGCTGTAACTGTACCATCCTCCACCACTTACTCTGGCAGCTAGTTCCATACACGTACCACCCTTTGTGTGAAAACATAATTCCTAGGGTCCTTTTTAAATTTTCCCCTCTTACTTTAAATATATACACTCTAGTTTTGGACTTTTCCACTAGGGAAAAGACCATGGCTATTCACCCTATCCATGCCCCTCATGATTTTATAAACATCTGTAAGATCACCCCTCAGCTTCCTATGCTCTAGGGAAAAAGGCCCCAGCCTACTCAGCCTCTCCCCGAAACTGAAACCCTCCAGTCCCAGCATCATCCTTCTAAGTTTTTTTTATTCACGATTTCAAGTTTAACAACATAGAAGGACACCCAGAATTGAAGGCAGTATTCTAAAAGCAGCCTCACCAATGTCCTTTACAGCCTTGACATGACATCCCAAATCCTATACTCAACACTGACCAAATAAGCCAAACATGCCAAAGACCACCACCACCGCCCCATCTGCCTGTGCCTCCACTTCCAAGGAACTATGCACCCACACCCCTACGCCTCTTTGTTCAACAACACTTCCAAGGACCCTACCATTTACTGTACAAGTCCTGTCTTGGTTTGCCATACCAAAATGCAACACCTTAAATTTATCTAAATTGAAGTCCTTTTGCTACTCCTTGGCCAATTGGCCCATCTGATCATGGTCCTAGTGTACTCTCTGAGATAATCTTCACATTCCACTGCAGCACCTATTTTAGTGTCAAATGCAAACTTACTGATCATAACTCCTACATTCACATCCAAATCACTTATATAAATTATTAACGATTTAATAGAAATTTATATAAATGATTCAACAGATTTTATTTGCCTGATACTAACGCACTTAGTTCATAAGTACTTTGCCTTATTTGAAACTTTGTTTGCAAGTTTAGTCTTACCAGAATCAAAGAATTGTTACAGCACAGGAGGTCGCCATTCAGCCCATCATGCCTGCAACAGTTCTATTACTGAGTGCCAATTTCCTGTCATTGTCCATATCTCTCCACATCATTTCTATCCAAATGAATATCTAATCTACTCTTAAAAGACTCATTTGAGCCTGTCACCACCATACTTCCAGGTAGTGTTTTCCACATACTAACTATTTTATGGGTGAAAGAGTTTTTCCACACATCACCTTTATTTCATTTGCACATCACTTTAAATCTACTCTCTCTTAGTTTATTCTTTTCCAAGCAGTTACATCTTCTATCAAGTCTGCTCACCTTACTCATGAGTTTGAAAGCCACTATCAGGTGTCCTCTCAGATGCCTTCTCTCTAAGGAGAACAGTCCCAACTTCTTCAATCTATCCTCACAGCTGAAGTTTCTCATTCCCTAAATATGCAATCATGTCTGCACTCTCTCCAATATATTCACGTTGCCTGTAACATGGCACCAACAACTGTACACAGTATTCCAGCTAATGTCTAACAACTGCCTTGTACAAGTTCATCATCACCACCTTTGTACTGTACTACATGCCCCTATTAATAAAGGCAAGAACATCATACGTCTACTGAACTTGCTCTCTGCATCTGTCCGACAACCTTCAACGAACTGTGTGCATGTACACCCAGGTCTTTTTGCTCCTGCATCCCATTTAGAATCCCATCCCTTACTGTACATTGACTTTCAACCTTCCATTGACCAGAATATCACCTCACACTTCACTGAAATGAACCTCATCTGCCACCTTTTTGCCCACTCCACTAACTTGTCGATGTCTTTTTGATGCTCCACTGTCCTCAACAGATTACAATTCCTCCAATTTTCATATCATCTGCAAACTTCAAAATCGCCCCTGCATATCAAGATCCAGACTACTAATACACATCAGGAAAAACAAGGATCCCAATACCAATCTCAAGGGAACCCCAACTACAGATCTTCCTCCATCCTGAAAAACATTCCTTGCCCACTTCACTGTTCCCTATCACTCGGCCAATTTTTATTCATGCTACTGCTGTTCATTATACCATGATCCATAACTTTCCTCAAATCCAGATATACTACATCAACAGCGTTATTCTCATTGACTATTACCTCTTCAAAATCTCATTATTAGAATACAATTTCCCCTTTAGAAATCCGTGCTGGCTCATCATAACTAACACGCCTTTTTCCACGTTACTCCTATTTCTATTCTGAATGAACGTTTCTGCACTGAAGTAAAACTGGCTGCTATGTAGTTGAAAAAACAATCCGTGCAACCTTTCTTGAACAAGGCCGTAATGCCTGCAATTCTCCAGTCTTCTGCCATCTGCCCACTGGAGGAGCCTCAGCTCTTAATCTTGTTCAACAGGTATTCGGTACCTGATCCTTGTGGGAATGAGAAAAAAAACTGTAGGGAGGATGGGCAAACAGACCATGGATACCATTCAAGTGGGAGGATAGACAATTTAATAATGATGGTTTCACATAGCATCACTTGTAACCAGTCTTGAAAGTCCCACATGGCATGTTGTTAATGTGGTGGCAAGGTAAGGGACATCTTGAACCAGCCTAAAAGGGTAGTGGAAAGGGTGGAGAAGGATCCATTTGCTGAGGGCCATATTGGGACCAACAACATAGGTGAGAATAGGCAAGAGGTCATGTTTACAGACTTTCAGAAATTAGGAACTAATTTAAAGAACAGAACGTCAAGAGTTACGATCTCTGGATTGTTACCTGAGCCATATGCAAACTGGCATATAGGTAAGAAATTTAAGGATGTAAACACGTAGTCAAAGGAGTGGTGCAGAAGAGAGGTGTTACCTTTTATGGGACAGTGGCATCAATATTGGGACAGTAAGGAACTGTTGGGATAGGGCTCAACTGTTGGGATCGGGCTCCACCTGAACTGACCTAGAACAAACATCCTTGTAGAAAGGCTAAATAGGATGGTCACAAGGACCTTATGCTTGCAAACTGAGGGTAGAGGAAATGCTTGGGGAAGGCATCCATTTTAAAAACAAGTAACATGAAAGAGTAAAGAAACTGTCAGGAATCCTATTTCAGACACAGCAGGTAATGGCAAAACTATAACATGTTTATTGATTAAATTGGAAGAGAAAATAATGAACAGGCAAATAAAGCATCAGTGCTGAACAACAGGTTACAGCGTATGATCCAAATAACAGTCTATATATGAATGCATGGCGTGTAAGGAATAAATTAACTGAGCTGCAGACAAAAATTCAGACGGATGATTATGATACTGTAGCGATTTCTGAAATATGGCTGGAGGTTGGTAACTCAATATACCAGGTTATAACGTTTACAGTACACACAGGAAAATTGGCAGAGAGGGTGTATTAGTTGTACTAAGTTGAAACAAAATTACTCCAATGGTGAGGGAGGATGAGAGGAAAGCATTCTGTGGAAATGGTATGGGTGGAACCGAGGAACAGTAAAGAATCAAAAACTGTAATAGGTGTTGTGTAGAGACCCCCTGGAAGCAGCTCTGAAGTGTTGGATTGTATCAATGTAGAAACTAGACAAATGTGTGGCAAAGGCAGAGTATTATTAATGGGGGAAATTAATTTTAACATAGATTGGGAAAGGCAAACAAGCATCTATCAGAAAGACAGTGAATTTCTGGAGTGTGTCCAGGCTAGTTTCTCGCAATACATCCTAGATGCAAAAAGGAAACAAACAATAATGGCTTTAGTAACAAGTAATAAGTTGGATGTAGTTAGTTACCTAAACATGCATGAACATTTATCAAATAGTGATCATACTATGATAGAGATCAATCTAGCATTTCAAAATGAAAAGCATGAATCAGCTAGTACAGCTTCAGATTTATGCAAGGCCAACTTTAACGAGAGGAGACAGTAAACTGGGAAAATCTGCTAATGGGTAAAGCAACTGAAGAACAGTGGAGGATGCTTAAAGAAACATATAACACAATACAAAACCAGTTTATACCCAAGGGAAAAGCTCCACTTCATAGAAAAAACAGCCATGGACAAATAAAGAGATAACAGACAGCATAAAACTAAACAAAAAGACTTAGAAAAATGCAAAACTACAACACAAATCCTGCTAAATGAGAAAGGTACAAAGGCCAAAGGATCAGAAAGTAGCCTATAATAGCTAATAAAATGGATTATGCCAGGAACATGAAAATCATCAAGAAATTTTCTAGTTACAGAAAGGGAAAGCGCACAGTGAGGAGCAACACTGACCCACTGAAGTCTGAAGGTGGCGATATTGTCAATGGCTATGGGAAATGGCAGACATGTTGAATAATTAAAATAAAACAAAAAAAACTGTGGATGCCGCAGATCTGAAACAAAAACAAAAATTGCTGGAGAAATTCAGGTCTGGCAGCATTTGTGGCGGGGGTGGGGGAAAAAGCGGAGTTAACATTTCAAATCCAGTGACTGATAAAGAGACTGCAGTCTTAAGATGTTAATTCTGCCTTCTTTCCACAGATACTGCCAGACCTGCTCAGTGTCAACAGCAACCTCTGTTGATGCAAATAATTACTTTTCCTCAGTATTTGCTGCAGAAAAGGAGGAGCGCTTGCTGGAAGCCCCAAGGAAATGAGAAGTGGATTGGGAACATGAACTGAATAGAGTTAACCCAAGTAAAACATCAGTAATGAGGAAATTAATGAAATTAAAGAATGATAAATCCCTGGGACCTGACAGTTTCCAGAGGGTATTAAAGGAAGTAAGGGAACACATTGTAGACAATTTATCTATAAACATTCAGAGGTTCCTCAGAAACAGGAGTTGTCCCTTTGGAATGGAGTTACATGTCGCTCTGCTTTTTAAGAAGTGCAAAAGATGAAAATTAGGGAATTACAGACCCGTTAGCCTAACATCTGTAATGGCACGATAATAAAATGTGAGGCTGGATGAACACAGCAGGCCAAGCAGCATCTCAGGAGCACAAAAGCTGACGTTTCGGGCCTAGACCCTTCATCAGAGAGGGGGATGGGGGGAGGGAACTGGAATAAATAGGGAGAGAGGGGGAGGCGGACCGAAGATGGAGAGTAAAGAAGATAGGTGGAGAAGGTGTGGGTGGGGAGGTAGGGAGGGGATAGGTCAGTCCAGGGAAGACGGACAGGTCAAGGAGGTGGGATGAGGTTAGTAGGTAGCTGGGGGTGCGGCTTGGGGTGGGAGGAAGCCACCCCAAGCCGCACCCCCAGCTACCTACTAACCTCATCCCACCTCCTTGACCTGTCCGTCTTCCCTGGACTGACCTATCCCCTCCCTACCTCCCCACCCACACCTTCTCCACCTATCTTCTTTACTCTCCATCTTCGGTCCTCCTCCCCCTCTCTCCCTATTTATTCCAGTTCCCTCCCCCCATCCCCCTCTCTGATGAAGGGTCTAGGCCCGAAACGTCAGCTTTTGTGCTCCTGAGATGCTGCTTGGCCTGCTGTGTTCATCCAGCCTCACATTTTATTATCTTGGAATCTCCAGCATCTGCAGTTCCCATTATATCTGTAGTGGCACAATTGTTGGAGTCAATAATCAAGGATAGGACAACTTAAATTTTCAGTTAATCAGGAAAAGTCAGCATGCGTTCATGACAGGTAGATCATGCCTGACAAACCTCTGACTTTTTTGAAGCAATGATTACGGTCGTAGATGTGGGAATGCCTATGACTTATTTATTAAATGTCTTCTGCAAGTCCATATGAAGTCCCATGTAACATGCTGTTAACTAAGACAGAAGCTTACAGAATCAAGGGCACATTACTGCCATGGCTGGGAAACCGGTTGAGTGGTACACCACAGACAATAGGGATAATGGATTGGCACTCAAATTGAGGGAAGAGGGGGAGGGAGGGGGAGGGAACTTGCGAGTGCAAGTGAGCAAACGTATGAATAAATTAGCTTTATTGTTAAATTGGCAGGATGTGACCAGTGGCGTAACACATGGATCTGTATTACGGCCTCAATTATTCACATTGGTTATTATAACAACTTGGTTAATGGCATGGAACATCATAAATCCAAAGATGTTGATGACACAAGGTTAGGGTGCATTGTAGACAATGTAGATGACAGCATAAAATTACAAAGGGATACTGAAAGACTGAGCAAATGGGCAAAATCATAGCAGACTGAGTTCAATGTAAGCAGTGCAAGATTATGCATTTTGGACAGAGAAAGGATAGAGCAGTGTACATTTCAGCTAGTATGAAGCTAAATACAGTGGATGCCCAAACAGACATGGGGGTTCAGGTGTACAGACATTAAAAATGACAACCAATAGATGCAGAAAACATTGAAGAAAGCTAATGAAATCCTGGTCTTTATACCTGGAGAACTGGAGTACAAAGGTGCAGAAGTTAAAGTGCAGTTATACAAAACCCTAGTTGGACCTCACTCAGTACTGCGAGCAGGTCTGAGCACCACACCTTAGGAAGGATATACTAGCCATGGAGGACATAGCTTTACAAGAATGATACCCGGACTTCAGGGATTATGTAATTAAAAAAGATTATATAAATTAGGCTTGTCTCCTCTAGAATTAAGAAAGTTAAGGGGTAATCTGATCGAAGCTTTCAATATATTAACAGGAAATGACAGGGTAGTTGACAATAAGCTATTTCAACTGTTTGAGGGCTCTCAAACTAGGGGGACCTTGTCTGAGTATTAGGGCCAGACTGATCAGGAGAGATGTTAGCAAGCACTTCCATATGCAAAGGGTGGTAGATTTTCAGAACGGATTTCCACAAACAGCAATGGTCCTGGATCAGATGTTAACTTTAAATCGGAGATGGACAAATTGCATAACTAAAAAGGTATTACAGGATATGCGCCAAAGGCAAATACATGGGTTTAGGCCACAGATCAGCCATGATCGCATTGAACGATGGAACAGACTGGAGGAGCTGAATGGTCTATGTTTGTTCCGATGATCCAAAGCCCAAGGTGAACTGAAAGGTCATAGCCAGTGCCCCCACAATTTCTACAATCACTTGCTCCAAAGTCTTTGGATGCATCTCTTCCGGTTCCACTGCCTTGTTAACTTTAAGGGCCAACAATCCAAATAAGACTTTTTCGCATTAATTTTGAACCCTTCTAGTGACAAGAGCTTCTTCCTCTGTTACCATGGCCCACACAGTACCCTACTGTTTTGTAAAGATGGATGCAAAGTATTTCTTTAACACCTCAGCCATGCCATTCTGCCTCCATGTGTAAATCCCTTTTTTGATCTTTGATTGGGCCCTATCCCTCCTTTCACCACTCTTTTGCTATTTATATGCCTGACAAAGGCTCTTAAAATTCCCTTTACTTAACCTTTTCTTTCTCAGTGTCCTTCTTTGCTTCTTTTATTTGTCTTTTCACCTCGCCCGAACCTATAGCATTCCTGTTAATTCTTATTTGTATTTTATGCATTACACCTTGCTGAAGCACACATTTTCTTTCCAATGTTAATTTCTACCTCCTCATCAAGCAGGGAGCTCTGATCTGCCCCATGGCCTTCACTATACTTCACTATTTGAGGCAATAGAGTTCAACAGTACCCAAAACATCTGGCCTTTGAAGGTAGCCCGTTCTTCAGTTACTGTTTTTCTCACCAATCTCTTGTTCCAATCAATCCTGCTACAAAATCTTAGGCGGAAAGTAGAAAACTAAAGAAACAAAATTAAACATTAAACATTGAAGTCCTTCTCAGCACTAAGCAGAAAAGTAAGAAATAAAGTTAAATAGTCTTTAATAAGTGCTTAGTCACGCTGTGCATGCAATCCCTGTAAGGGCTCAATCTCCTCTACTTTGGCTTGCTCCCTTGAAGATTTTGGACCGCCTTTTGCTGATGCTGACGCAGATGCTGGGGAGCTCACTCATCGCCAAGCTGAGTTTGCTCCTCCTGCACTGCGCTCCATCTCCAACCACCTGACCCAGGCCCCCAGCCACAGCCATGCACCAGACTGCAATGAGCCACGAGGCCACCAACTTCCAAAGTCCCGACTCCAGGTTCTCACTCTCCTGCTCCTACCCGATTATCCTTTAGTTGATCGTTTTCCTTTTCAAATATTTCATCTAAATCTCATTTTAAACTGTAATGGTTCCTTAGGACTGCCAGTGCCAATACGATGTGTCCAATAGCCTTCTTCTGCCACATACCCATTTTATGAACCGTTATCATAACCCCTTACAGCAGCCTATTCCATATCATAACTTTGCTCATGAGGACTTTGGTTCATAGAACAAATAGAATCCCTACAGTGTGGAAGCAGGCCATTTGGTCCATCAAGTCCATACTAACAACCTGAAGAGCATCCCACCCAAACTCATCCCCTGTAACCCTGCACTTCCCATGGTCAATCCACCATGGCGCATTCCTGAATACTATAGGCAATTTAGCACAACCAATCCACCTAACCGCATGTCCTTGGACAGTGGGGGAGAAAACTACAGCACCCACACAGACACAGGGAGAACATGCAAACTCCACACACACAGCCGCCCCAGGGTGGAATCGAACCTGGGTCCTTGACACTGTGAGGCAGCAGCGCCTCACTGGGCCACCCCTTCTGACAACTGGCTTTAAATCTGAAATCAGAAGTGCCATCCGAAATACTGACCCTTCAGGTGGTCAAGCAAGTTCTCACAATTGGCCCTGCCAAAACCCAACGGGTACATTTGAGCCTGTCAGTAAGGACCGGAAAGCACTTTATGAATTTTAGAACAACCTGACATTCACACTCTTAAAAGAAACAGCCTCAAGCTTTGGACGTGTAGCAGTTTATACTACCATGGAGGCTCTCCGTAATGCTATACAATTCTTGGTAAAAGAGCGTCCTTCATTCACTCCTTCTGCACACCTTTACCAGATCTTCGGCCTTCCCAGACCTAATTGCATGTCACTCTCCAAAACCATTCTAATACAATGATCAATTCCTTCTCAATGTTCACCCAATGACACTTGATCTACTTGGCCCATCTCATCTCCAAGGACCAGATCCAACAAAGTATTCTTCCTTGCTGGACTGAACACATACTGCTTTAAGGAACTCTCCTTAACATAATCTAAGAATACTTTCTTCTTGGACTTCTGGTATTCCAGTCTTTGGGTACTGAAATCCTTCATTCTAACTATTCTACAGTGTTGGCATTTTGTTGTAATTTCCCTGCAGATACCATTATTGACTCAACCAAAAATAGGTAGTCAGCAATTCAGTAATTACATCCTCTCAGCAACATAGAGCTTCACCTTTATTTTTCTCAGTTTCATGATCTGTATTGCAAACTAACTTCCAAATTACAATTACTATTTTGTTCACAATATCCACAGATATGCTACATGACAATCAGAATTAAATGCCTTAACACAGCTGGAGCAAATGCCCAATCAATTCCACAGGTTCTGAGCAACAATATTCCACATTACAGCATCCATCAGCAGTTTGATCTGGTTAAACATTTCTTACCATGGAAAGTGCTGTTTGAGTTTGGACCAGGTGAGATTCTGGCAGGACTGAAATGTGGATACACTCTGGAATTACAACTGTACCGCCATCCAAATCAGCTACAATCACATCCAACTATGGGCGGAAAAGAAAAAAAAAATCAACAGAATCTTTTCACCAGTTACCTCCTCTCTGTACACACAAACATATGCCTAATCCTCAATTCTCACACCACAGTCCTATTTATCACTCCGCCTTCAATAACATTCACCTCACACACATATTTGCATTTCCCCAGGCACCCACATGTTCCTCCATGTACTTTTTCTATTTTCCTTTACCCATATCTTACTCACTCCATTATTCTCTCCCAACACCAAAATTTCTCTCTTGATTGCACGTCAGTATATTAAAATACATGAAAAGTACAACTGAAAATAATATTCACTAAATATAAACAGTACACAAATATTTCAGAGAATGGTAGAACTCTCAGCTGACAGGTGGTGACTAAACAGATGGCATTATAAGCTGCACTCACCAGATCCTGCATATCTGCTCGGAAGGAGGAGTGGATTCCAATGATGAAAGGCGTGGGACTGCTCAGCACTTCAAGAAGTTGTGCCGGTAAAATTGGGATATATGTAAAACTATCAGAACACAAGGCAAAGGTTTGTTCATGACAATCCCAGTAGAAACAAACATTCCCACAAACCACCTCCACAACCAAGACCATAATCCTGGTCAGCCTCACACTTCCAGTGTACTCCACCCTCCACAACAATCCATTCCCCCGCTCTCCCAAACCCCAAAGGATTATTTGCTTTCACCAACTCCCTCAGCAAAACTAAAGCTTTTGAACTTTCTGGTGCTTAACACAGCAGCCAAGAGGTGCTTGCAAAGCTTCAGGCATTATACAATATCTACATGACTGGAAACTCAATTCTATCTGCTCAAACAGTTCAGTTATAATCACAAATACCCACTAAAACTTCGATATACTAGTTTTTTTTTTCTGAATTACACCAGTGTATCTGCATCCTGAATATAACTGCACCCTTTAAATGCACTGGTCTTCCCCGAGTTACCTATATTTTAGAGGGAACATGAGAGCAAGAAGAGCTCGACAGGCCTCCGTCAGTCTCTGGTAACTGGAAGACAGGAACAGAATCTTGTGTTCTGTTAGAGCAGCACAGAAAAGCTCCAGTACGTTGTTAATACCTAGTAAAAGCAAACAAAGAATAGAGGAACCAAATTCCAAAGTTGAAAACTGTGTAAAAAGAATTACTATATGTTAAAATATATTTACTCTCGACACAGGTTCAATGGATTAGATCTGTTAGTATATACATTGCTGTGGATATAGAGTATGTATCTGATTTTCTAAGAAAGATCTTACTTTGAACTTTGAGTACCTGATTGCAACAGCTGTATACCAATAATGTAGAGCAGTCTCAGGCTGCCAAAGTTACTGCACCTACTACTACAACTGTAAAGGCAGAACAGAACCATTTTACAAGTTCACTACAAAGTAAATATAAAGTGCCAACCCAATTCAACAGCATCAATAATGTTCAAGTCTAACCATTATATTGTCTGCAGAACAAATTAAGCAATGGCAACCTGAAAAATCAACATTTTTCAAATTCAGACACCCTAACCATCAAACTTCCAATTCAGCAAAAACAAAAGCAAGAAATTACATTTGCTCAAACAAGAAGCAACAATATGAGCTCAATTTGAACAATAAACTCAAAATGAGTGAGACATCTTTGCCCCAATAAATCTAAAGAAACATTTCCCAACACACTGTCATTAACATGTGAGCAAGCTGACGGCACTGCAAGGAGCAGGCAGAGTAAATATTAAAGGGGTATGGCAGTTTGGATCCAAATTTGGTAAAAACAGTAAATAAACATAGTAGTAAACAACTGCTTTCACCACATCACAGACTAGATACAGCATATGGGGTGAAAGGGATCAAAGATTATGAGGAGAAAGCAGGATTAGGCTATTGAGTTGGAAAATCAGCCATGATTATGAAGGATGGTGGAGCAGGCTCGAAGGGCCAAATGGCAACCTCCTGCTCCTATCTTTTATGTTTCCTATGTTATGTCTCTAACTTCTTCCCTTTACAATTAAAGTAATTAACCTGGAAAGTCAACTTACTTCCTCACCAGAGGGTCTGCCTGACCTAAGAGCTTCCAGGATCCTGATTTATTTCAGATTTCCAGGATCAACAACATTTTGTTTTTGTAGGTGGCTATGCTGAATGGCTGCTTTTTGGACTGGTGGTAAGAATGTGGCGGTGTCCCCCAGGGATTGATATGAAGACCTGAATGTGAACGTAGTTAACACGAACAATGGAGCTAACATGAAAGGTGCAAATGTGATAAATTGTAATTGCCTGGAATGACTGGAAAAGTTAGGGTGTTCTACAAAGCCAGTGGAATTTGAAAATATTTGGAGGAGATTTTCAAATATTTAGAAGTTTTGAGAAAAGAAAGAGAGAGAAAATGTTTCCTGAAAGAACTTAAAGGGAATTAGCAAAATACAGTCATTTAGAATGCGACAGAGTGCGAAGCTGCAGGCACACAGCAGGCCAGGCAGCATTAGAGGAGCAGGGAGGTTGATGTTTCAGGTCAGGACCCTTCTTCATTTTCTGAAGAAGGGTCCTGACCTGAAACATCAACTTTCCTGCTCTTCTGGGGCTGCCTGGCTTGCTGCATCTGTCTAGCTCCACACCGTGATATCTCTGACTCCCGCATCTGCAGTTCTTGCTGTCTCCAAGTAATTTAGAATGCATTGCCTTGAAGAGTGGAGGAGTGGATTCTATAATTACTTACAGAACAAAACTGGATAAAGAAAATTCTGGACTTTTTGAAGGAACAGGGAAAGGGACTAATAGGGTAGATCATTTAGAGAACAAGCATAAACAGAAAGACCTGAATGATCATTTATATTCCAAATTAGATAGACACAGACTAGACAAACAGGCAACGTAGGCTAAATGAAATTAAGTGCATGGTGCTGAAGGGATGCATTTTGGAATGAAGAACGTAAAAAGACAATATAAACTACAGTATTAAAGTGATGGGTTATCAGTGAGGAATTCACTTGCCCAGGCCTTTCCATCATTCAAAAGATACAACCCAGGATTATGATGGAACACTCCTCACTTGTCTGAATGAATGCAGCTCCAACATTTTAGTTCTTAAAAAGTACAGGATAAAACATCAACAACACCTCAAATTCCAACCAAATTATCCATTTCCTCGATAAATATCAGGGCAGAGGTTCTACAGTGTAAAAGTGGTGATAGAAAGGAGAGACCAAGGAAGATGGGTGAAATATAGGGGTGATAGGAGAGAAAGAAGCTACAACAGGAGAAGTGGGCGCCTTCAGGGGTTCTGAGTTCTATTCCCAGACAGAGGCCCCCTTGGTTGAGGGGAAAAAAAGGGCCTCCAGTAACTGAGCCATTTCAATCCTGCGCTGTTTGTGATCTGGGCAGTCTACACTAGTTGACATGATGGTGTCAGATCATTTGATCAGAAAGGGTGTGATATGATTAAAACAAGGGGTAGTGCAAACAAAGGTGTAGAAAACACTCTTTTACTCATTTATTTGAAGCAGGTTGTGGAATTGAACAGAAAAGTATTGTAGATGCTGGAAATCTGAAATAAAAACAGAAAATATTGGAAATACTCAACTGACCTGGCAATGTCTGTGGAGAGAGAAACTGAGATCATTCATCAGGCTGAAGACTTAACAGAGGCTTACCAATCTAAAACACTGGCTTGGTTTCTTTCACCACAGCTGCTGCCCAACTTGAATATTTCCAACAGTTTCTTTTCACGGTGTAGAAATGAATTAACATGTTGCAGGCAGTTGGAGCCAGCATCAATGGAATTTGAGCATATTAAAGACCCATACAGCAGCATGATCCTATTCAGCAGCCAGAATGATACAGCGTAATGATACACACGGAATTCAGATACGTACCAAGCTGCTTGAGTAACAAGGCAACACTGCAACCACTGACAGGTAGAGCATCATTGATAGGGGTCTGTATCACCTGACGATCACCCGCACCCAGTGAGACGGTTCTCTGAGAAGGTAAACAAGCAGGAATTGTAAGAAAATATTTGACCAACACACTCGAGCTGGTGTGATTCAACTAGGTGCAGCAACAGAGAAAACTTTCTTCTTCAAATGGGGACAGAACATCAAATTTAACAGTTAGACAAACCATAAGAAATAGGAATAGGAGTATATCATTCAGCCCTTCAAGCCTGTTCTGTCATTCAAGATGATGACAGTTGATCTGACATTCCTCACAATCATCTTCCTTTCTTATTCCCATAATCTTTGATTCTATGGATAATTTATATCATATATAATAATAATTTATAATAATTTGTTATCTCATCTATTATTATAGGCATGGGGGCTGTGCAGAGAAAGAAGGGGGCATTCTGCTTTTCAAACCAGTTTCAGCAGTAAATAAGCTAATTGTTGATCTAGTTGACTTTAGTTACCCTCTTTATTCTGGGAAATACAACTCTTTACACAATTGCTCCTTTTAATCTAACTCTAATGGTCCTGATAAAATTATGGTGAATCTGCAATGGATTCTTTCCTAGGCCGAAATATTCTTTCAAAGAATTAACTGTTCAAAGATTTAACAGCATGTTGGACTTGTTTAATACATCCTCAGTGGTGTGACCCTTTGATCTTTCAATTCTTCTCCCAATTCACTCTTGGGTTAGTGCTTAGCCTTCACATTACACTAGCCAAGCACTGAACTACTAGCAGTTGCACCCACACATGTTCCATACATCGAGATTGGCTATGTTTCTTAGGAAGGAAGAAAATCCAATTACTTCAGGCAATCTACAACTGCTCAATGATGTACTCCAGGCTTTTAATCCAAATCAATTATTTCTTCTACCCTTCACTCATTTCTCTCACCACAGGGATTTATCAATGAAAAGTGAGAGTAAAATATTGCTCTCAGACCAACCTGAGATCCTCCTGTGATAGGGATGATGCAAGTTAACAGGTTTCCAATCACTGTCTCCAATGGAAAATTCAGGCTATCAATGTAAATTGTGTAGATGAGTCCCAGACAATTCTGCACAAGAGGAAAAAAAGACACCCCAAGAGATTAAAGATCAAGGATCACATTACTTTCACACACCACATCATCCTGTTGCAAATAAGGCATCACCATTGTCAGCTACATAATATTCAGTATGAAACCTCCTGACCTTCTCTCACTATCTCCCTGATCCAAGGCAAAGATACCACTTCCAGTATCTACATACGTGTAACAGACACAGTCACAGGTAAAGTCCTTCAAATGGCCCAAATCATGAATGGTCACAACAGAAGCAGCATTTAAGATGCAATGGCATGTCTGGATATGGAGAATGGAGCTCATTTCTACCGCAGTCACAGCTCAGCTGTGTTGAAATCTTCATTAATGACTGTTTCATCTCTAAGTTAGTCTATTCTAATGCTCTCCTGGTTGATCTCATTTTCTACCCTCCATAAACTACAAGTTCAGTTGAAACTCTACTACCTGTATTCTAACTCTCAATAAGTTTGGTTAGTTCATCCGGCGTATTTGCTAACCTGAATCTAAACGCCTTGTTACTTGTAAATGTTTTAGGAATGCTCCCCCATCTCTCTAACTTGCGCATGCAAAGGTCCATAACTTCTGCATTTTTCCAATTCTGGCCTTACTGTGCATTCAATTTACATTACTACACTTGGAGTGGCAATGCTTCAGCCACTCGAGTCCAATGCTCCAGAATTTCTAACCATAGTCAAATTTTCTACCTCTCTCTTCAAGGTCATCAACCTCATTATTTTTTCAATACATCAAGCCAAGAAAATATAACCAATTACGTATGATACTTCCACAAAGGGCACTTGAATGTTTGCTAAATTTAAGGTGCACTGTCAGCAATGTTGTGCTTATTTTTACAAGAATAACAGATCTGTTATTTGTCACTCATCTGCTCATGGCATTTTTTTCATTGACCAAAATGACTGCCACATTCACTCCACATTATGTTCACAGCATTTAAGAACATCATATTGCCCTTGAAACAATAAAACATATCAAAGGTTTCATAAACAGTATTAAAAATGCAACTTCCCTCCTATTCCACTAGGCTCTTACCCTGAATACCTCTGTGTAATCCAACTGCGAGACCAGAACCAGACTCTTTGGAGCAAATAATTGTGGGGCCTGGGCAAATTTAGAGTCTTCATCATCGAAACCATTAGTATGGTTCTTCTGGGGCTAAAGAAACAATTCAAGCAGAGATTAACACAAAATACAGTAAAGCACAAAGCTTTTAAATGGGTGTGCATATCTTACACTGAACAGGCACCTGGCGACTTGAGGGGTTTTAATAGCTTATATGGAATAGGTAACTGACAGAAAGTTTCAAAATGGAATCTAATCCACTAATTTGAAAACAGATCTACCAGAACTTAATGAAGGAGTCCGGGTGTTTATTTACAAAATAACAGAAAACCATAAGTGAATTCTGGCTGGAGTCTAATCTAATGCATTTGATAAGACAGTAACACCTAAAGTAAAACTGGATATGAAATTTCTTCACGTGTACCAAGAAAGTCACAGGGTCTGCATCTCGTCATACAGGATGGCAAGAGAAGTGTTATAATTCTTAAGTTGTCTGGATGTGGGAAGTCAGTAATAAAAGGAAAA
This sequence comes from Stegostoma tigrinum, assembly GCF_030684315.1. Taxonomy (NCBI): domain Eukaryota; kingdom Metazoa; phylum Chordata; class Chondrichthyes; order Orectolobiformes; family Stegostomatidae; genus Stegostoma; species Stegostoma tigrinum. Next base: position 21,873,930 of record NC_081378.1, on the reverse strand, counting down.
CTGTGGGATTCCTGGCTTTGAGTCTTTCAAAGTACTCTACAATGAAACAGCTTTCAAAACTGAATAAACAATTTGCACCATCTTTGTCCACACAGCAAGAATTGACACGTAGAACATCTGCTTCTCGATGCAAACACTCAGTCAAACCTTACAAAAACCAAAAGAACTGTGGATGCTGTAAATCAGGAACAAAACCCAAAGTTGCTGGAAAAGATTAGCAGGATCTGGCAGCATCTGTGGAGGAGAAAACAGAGTTAGCGTTTCGGGTCCAGTGAGACAGACAGACCTGTTGAGCTTTTCCTGCAACGTTGGTTTTTGTTCCTCAGTCAAACCTTAGCAGCATTTAGCATTTGCAGAAGATACTACAACAGTCATAGCATGAGACAGGGGACACAAGAAACAGACATGCAAGAATTCTGCATTTTTTTTGGTATCTTTACCTGAGAACTCTCAACTGCTTCCCAAAAGGTGAAGCATGCACAATAATGCCTCTCCGAGTTGATATCAGTTAAGACTGCCACAAAGAAGTTTGGAGATTTCCTTTCGAGAACCAAATGCCATCCACTTGGCTGACAGAACTGTAAGGAAAAAGAAAGAACACGGAACAGTTGAGCAAGAGAAAATGTAAAATTAGTTTCTTTATACCAACATTACCAAATGGTGAAACACTGATCTGAAAGCCTAGAAATTAGATGTTGCTAAATGACAGATATTCACACATCTGCAAATTTGAGGGCTGGGCCAAGAGGAGTAGCTGTTACAAAATTTGGGTAACAAGCTAAAGATACACAGAAAAAAATAAAATTTGAACAGTAAATAGATAATGGTATTCTCGAAGGGAGAACAAAGTGGAGAAAGCAACAGGAGACTGCGAGTGACAGTGAAAAGGATCTGACAAGAACAAGAAATTTTTAAAAATGGAGTTCAGAAAGGCAGCAGAATGTGTGTGCAAGGAGAGCAGGGGGCACACAGAGAATGGGGCAGAGACTGAAAAGAAAGGGATTGAGGGTGCAGCTGAGTTAGGCCATAAGATTAGCAGAAACAAAGAGGCAGCGAGCACGTAGATTTGCACGGAAACCTTAAGTACAATGCGTGCTTCCCAGCCTTGGACCCTCCACTGCCCTGATCAAGGTATGCTTAAATTTACATTCATGTTTTTGGAGAGAATAGTATGTTCAAAACTAGCATTGGGCATTGAGAAATCAGAGCTAGCCAATGCTATCAAGTGTTATCAAGCAGCACTTAGTTAGCAATAAGCTGCTCACTAACAGTCTGAAATCCATCAAAGCCACTCATTTCCTGATCTCAGGCTTGGTCCTTGATTAATTAAAAAAATTTAAGATCGTAAGAAATTTTTAATATAGCAATTGAGCAAAAATGGGTGACAGATCAGAATGCTGGACAGACTATTAAACAACTGCAAAGAATGATTAAAAGATTAATGAGGAGAGAAAAATTAAGAATTCAAAAGAAAGTTAGCCGTGCGGAGGCAATGGGACAGTAGTAATATCATTAGATTAGTAATTCACAACCTCAGGCTAGCATTCTGGGGAACATTCCAGGTTTGAATCCCACCATAGCAGATGGAGAAAATTGATTTCAATAAAAAATTTCTGGAATAAAAAGCAAGTCTGAATGGCGACCATGGCCACTGTCGATTGTGATAAGAACACATCTGGTTCACTAATGCCCTTTCCGGACTGGAATCCAGTATATTTACTTGGTCTGGCCTCACTGCAATTCTGAGCCTACAACGTGTGGTTGACTCTTAACTATCCCCTTGGCAATTAGCAATCGGCAATAAATGTTGTTTCAGAGATAGCAGGAACTGCAGATGCTGAAGAATCTGACGTAACAAAGTGTAGAGCTGGATGAACTCAGCAGGCCAAGCAGCATCAGAGGAGCAGGAAGACTGACATTTCAGGCCTAGATTTTCTGAAGGACGATCGAGGCCCATAATGTCAGCCTTCCTGGTCCTCTGATGCTGCTTGATCCGCTGTGTTCAACCAGTTCTCCACCTTGTTATCCCGGCAACAAATGCTGGCCTGGCCAGCGAAACCCACATCTCAGAAATAAATTTTTAAGAATGAAAATGAGTTTCAATGAACATTGTATAAAAAGACAGAATTGCTTCCTATTAAATGAGTATCTGGGGAATTAATAAAAAGTGGCAGATAAACTGAGTAGACATTTTGCATCAATCGTCACTAGAGTAAGGTAACATCCCAAAAACAGTTGTTAACCAGGAAATGGAAGGTAAGGAGTGATGCAAGAAAGTTTATCACCAGGGAAGTTATACTGAGCAAACTATTGGACCTACCAATGAGAAGTTTTAATCTGGATGGGCTTTATCCTAGAAACTTCAAAAAGACATTATCTGATGAGTTGGTTAATGTGCTGGCTTTAATTTTCCCAAGTTTCTGAGACTCAAGGTAAGTCCAATTAGATTGTAAAATAATAAATGAAAATCCTTGATTCATAAAGGGAGGAAAACAAAGCAGAAAACTACAAACCAGTTTAACATTGATAATAGGAAAGATTTTAAAAGCTGCTAACGTCTTTACAGAAAGGCACCTAGGTAAGTTTGAGCTGATCATTCGGAGTCAACGTGGTTTTGTAGAAGTCAAATGTTTAACTAAATTTTTGGAATTCATTGAGAAAATAACATGCACTTTGGATGGATTTGCTGTACTTTGATTTCCAGATCATTTGATGAGATGTTTACAGCGCATAGGAGGCCCATCATGGCCCCACTGGGTAACAATGATCTGATCAAACTCATCCCTTTTTCCAGCTTTTGGCCTAGAGTCCTGGAGGCTATGGCAACACAAGTGTATATCAAAACACTGGTTATAAGTAATGAATGTTTTTGAATTGACCACCATTGTAGGCAGAGTTCCAGACTCCAGCATCCTCAATGAAAACTCACTCAGCCTTCTATCTCTTAAATTTATGTCCTCTACTAATGGAAAAGGTGCCTTCCAATTTACCCTATCTGTGCTCCTCAATCTTGTGCACCTCTGTCAGGTCTTCTCTCAACTTTTGCTACACCAAGGAAAACAAACCTAGCTTAACCAATCTTTTCTCACAGCACAGACCCAACACCCCAGGCAACACTATGGTCATTCTTCACTGCAATCTCACTAATGCAATCACACCATTCCTATGGCACGGTGACCAGAACAACTTGCAATACTCCAGTTGGGGTCTCACCAGCATTTCACACAATTTCAGCAAAACTTCCTTGCACTTGTATTCTGCACCTTAGCTGATAAAAGGAAGCATCCTTTATAGAGAGTGGGAAATGCCAATGCTGGAGAATCTGAGATAACAAAATGTAGAGTTGGATGAATACAGCAGGCCAAGCAGCATAAGATAACAAGGTGTAGAGCTGGATGAACCTTCCCCTCCCCACATTTCTGAAAAATTCTCCTTTATCCATCTTCCATCCACCTCCCCCCCCCTCCCTATTTATTTCAGAATCCCCTTCCCCTCCCCCATTTCTATAAAACCAAGAAGACCTTCCACATCAAACAGATGTTCATCTGCTAACGTGGTATACTGTATCCACTGTTCCTGATGTAGAGGAGGCCACATCGGGGAAACCAAGCGGAGGCTTGGGGACCGCTTTGAGGAACACCAACACTCGGGTTGTGACAGACGACTGCACCCCCCAGTCACGAACCATTTCAATTCCTCCTCCCACTCCTTGGATGACATGTCCATCCTGGGCCTCCTCCAGTGCCACAACAATTCCACCTGAAAGTTGCAGGAACAGCGCCTCCTGTTTCACTTGGGAAACCTGCAGCCCAATTATCAATGTGGACTTCACAAGCTTCAAAATCTCCCCTCCCCTGACCGCATCCCAAAACCAGCCTAGTTCTTCCCCGCCTCCCTAAGCTGTCCATCCTCTCTCCCACCACAAGCCCTGCTCCCACCTCCTTGACCTGTCCGTCCTGCTTTGACTGACCTATCCCCACCTACACTCACTTTTACTGGCTCCACCCATGTCTCTGACCTGTTTGTCTCCTCTCCACCTACCTTGTCCTTTATCCATCTTCCATGTGCCTCTCCTTCTCTCCCTATTTATTTCAGAATCCCCTTCCGCTCCCCCATTTTTGAAGAAGGGTCCAGACCCAAAACGTCAGCTTTCCTGTTCTTCTAATGCTGCCTGGCTTTGGCCTCTACACCTTGTTATCAAAGTATCCTCTTTGTCTTTTTAAACCATCTTATTCACCTGCTACGTTCAGATGTTGGTGGACGTTAATACCAAGGTTGCTCTGATCTTCAGTACTTTCCAGGGTCTTAACATTCATTGTGCAATCACTTGCCTTGTAAGCACTCAAGTGCATGAACTCATATTTTTCCAGGTTGAATTCTATTTGCACTGCTCTGCCCATCTGACCAACCAGTTAATGCAGTCTAAATCTGCAGTTTACAGCCATCCTCCTCACTTGTTACTACTCAACAAATTTTTGTATCATCTGTGAACTTCTTCATCATAATTACTACACATAAGTCCAACTCATGATTTCACACCATAAACAGAATGGCCCTAGCACCGAGTTAGCAGAACCTCACTGCATTGGTAACGATAAAGTCGTCATAGTCTCAGGGGACTACAGGGCTCCTCTCGGAGAGAGATAACTGACAGTGGGTTTAATCTGACAGTCACCACAATTTAGGCAAAGGGCAAGGTTCAGAAAGCAGGGCTTACATGGTAGCCTCAGCCAGTACAGGAAGTGAACCCACAGCATCACTAACCAGCCATCAACCAAGTGAGCAAACTGATCCCCTCACCCAGTGTCAATACAGTGTGGAGCTGGAGGAAAACAGCAGGTGAGGCAGCATCAGAGGAAGAGGAGTGTTGACGTTTCAGGCCTAGAACCTTTAACGAATCCTGATGAAGGCGTAGGCCTGAAATGTTGACTCTCTTGGTCTGATCCTGCCTAACCTGCTGTGTTCCTCCAGTTCCACACTGTATTGACACTGACTCTAGCCTCTACAATTTTTTCTCTCACAAATCCCCTTACCCCTCTAGAAACAGACTTCCAGTTATAGAAACATCCTTCTACCATCACCGTCTGATTCAGAGCACTGGAAAATGGCCAAAATAACAGCCCTGATCAAGAAGGGAAATAGGCAGAAGACAGGGAACTATGGGCCAGTTATCCTGCCCTCAGTTATTGGTAAGATTTTAGCGTCCATTATTAAGGATGAGATTGCAGAGCAAATGGAAGTGCATGGTAAAACAGGACTGAGTAATAAGGTCTGGTAGTAGGAAGAAACAGTTAACATTTTGGGTCTGGTGACCCTTCCTCAGAACCTTCCTCCCTAACAGATTCAGCAGGTCTGGCAGTACTTTTCCAGCAACTTTGTTTTTGTTCCTATTTACAGCATCCGCAGTTATTCTGGTTTTTAGTGAGTAATAAGGCTTCAAATCTTACAAATCTGTCAGAATTCTTTGAGGAGGTAATGGGCAATTTAGAGAAAGGAGAGCCAGTGGACATGATCTATGCAAATTTTCAGAAAGCTACTAACAAGGTGCCAGACAGGAGGCCACTAAATAAGCTAACAGGCCATAGTGTTAAGGGCAAGGTTGTGGCACGGTTAGAGGATTAGCTGACTGGCAGACAGCAGAGAGTGGGGATAAAGGGATCTTTTCAAGATAGCAGCCAGTGGCGAGCGGAGTTCCACAGGGGTCAGGATTGGGACAACTATTCACATTCTATATTAGCAAGCTGGATGAAAGAAGGCATCGATGCTAAGTTTTCACATGACAATAAGGTAAGAGGAGGAACAGGCAATGCTGAGTAAATACAGAGGCTGCGGAAGGACTTGGACAGACTAAGAGGGTGGGCAAAGAAGTAGCAGATGGAAGACAATGTGGAAAAGTCTGGAGTTATGCACTTTAGCTGCATGAATAGAGGCAAGTAGTATTTTCTAAATGGTGAAAGGCTTCAAAATTCTGAAGCACAAAGGAACTTAAGTCATTGTTCAGGATTCTCTTAAGGTTAAAATGCAGCTTCTCTCAGCAGTTAGAAAGGCAGATACAGCATTAGCGTTCATTTTGAATGAGTCAAAATAACAGCCAGAACGTACTGCCAAGGCTGCATAATGCTCTGGTCAGATTGCATTTAAGAGAAGGTTTGGGCCTGTAAACAAAGATGGATGTGTTGGCATGTTGAAAGGGTGTTTCCCCTTGTGGGTTGCTAGAGGTCATCGCTTAAAAATTAGGGCATACCCATTATAGACTGAAGAGGAAAACTTCTCTCTCAGATAATTGCAATTCTAAAGAAATTTCTTCCTCGAAAGGCAGTGGAAGCACAATTTTTGAATATTTAAGAGGAAGAGGAGAATAGATTTTTAGTAAACAAGGGGCAAGTAAGCAAATATCTAACACAAAGCTAATACAAGCCACTTGGCCCTTCAAGCCTGCTCCACCATTCAATAAGGTTGTGGCTGAGATTTTAACCTAAATTCTACATTCCTGCACATTCGCAGTGATCTTTCACCCCCTTGCTTATCAAGAATTTATCTGGCTCTGCCTTAGAAATAATTAAAGGTTCTACATCCACTATATCTTTTGAAGGAGGGAATTCCAAAGACTTGCAACCTTCAGAAAAAGTAATTCCTCATTTGTTTTAAATTGACACCCCGCTCTCTTTAAACTATTGCCTCTAGTTCCAGATTCTCCCACAAGCAGAAACATCCTTTCAACACCCGCCCATTCAGGTCCCCTCAGGATTTTATATGTTTCAATAAGTGCCCCCTCACTCTTCTAAGATCCACAGGATATAGGTGTACAAGCTTTCCTCATATAGAAATCCACTCATTTCAAGTGTTGGTCTATGACTCTAAATAATCTCAGAAATGTTTCCAATGCATGAACATCTTTATGTAAGTAGTGACCAATACGTCCAAATGCAGTTTCATCAATGCCCTGTACAACACTCGTATTCAATTCCCCTCACAATAAACCATAACAATTCTTAGACTTCTGATTACTAGTAAGGCATACTAAACTTGAGAGATTCATACACTGAGACACCCAGCATTCTCTGCATCCTAGAGCTCAGGTTCACAAGTTTAAAAAATGTACTTGTTTGAGGCTCTCTCGGTTCACCTCATTCCTGTTTACTTCACCTTTTACATGAAAGATAAATTAGATCAGCTGTGTTAAGGAAAGGCAGAACTAGCTCAAAAGACCAAGTTGCCTACTTGCTTCTAATTTGTCTGCTTCCATCAAAGTCATGAACATTCAGACTAAATGTTTCGTTGATAATAGCTTTTAAAAGGATTGATGCCAAAGACAGTATTCAGCTCCAACACATATGGCAACAGCATAAGGGCTTGGGTGGCTAAAGTCATAACAACCCAAGATCTCAAAGAGGACGGATGATTAAATGGCGGAGTGGGCTTGATGGGCCGAATGGCCTTACTTCCACCTCCATGTCTTATGGATTTATGTTATTCTCAGTCACCCATCAATCTTTGTAACAATACAAATCTTACTAACCTAACTTGTACCTGACAGCTACAATGCAATAAACTGCATAGTTTTTAAGATAAAAGTCTCTTGTTTCATTACCTCAGGGCTTTCTTCCAGATGTTAAATTGAACAGGTCCTGTAGACAGTCAGAAAAAGGAAGATGATAGCAACCTACTCAACCACATGTTGGCAGTGGTTAGCATCAAATGCTCATCGAACAATAAACAGGAGGTCCTACCATTAATCCTTTCGACACCCTGTTAGTAACAGCTTCCCAAAATGGAAATGACTACCTAGTTAAGGAAGTACCAGATTATTGGAGCTTTATTGTCACTAGAATCAGCTCTCAAAGATTTCTATCTGTACAGTTTCTGTTGCTTGGAATTCTTCCTATTATGGAACATTCAGAATTGCTAGAGCATTGCAACTGCAGCCTAACCAATCTTTTGTAATAAAAGAATGGTTTTTACTGAGACCTGCACTATCATAGAATAATACAGCACAATACAGGCCCTTCAGCCCACGATGTTGTGCCAAACTTTTCCCCTAATCCTAAGGTCTATCCAACCTCCACCCCTACCTTATACTATCATCCATATGCCTATCTAATAGCCGTTTAAATGTCCCTCATGAGACTGACTCTGCTACTGGCTCCGGCAATGCATTCCGCACCCCCACCACTTTCCGAGTAAAGAACCTACTTTTGACGTTTCCCCATATCTACCTCCTCTCACTTTAAAACTATGCCCCTTCATAATAGTTACCTCCACCCTAGGAAAAAGTCTCTAGCTGTCGACTCTATGTATACCTCTGATCAGTTTGTATCTATACTATCCCTCTACCAAGTTACCTCTCATCCTTTGTCATTCTAAGGAGAAAAACCCTAGCTCACTCAACCTTTCCTCATAAGACCTTTCCTCTAGTCCAGGCAACATCCTAGTAAATCGCCTCTGCATCTTTTCCAATGCTTCCACATCTTGGGTTAGGGTTAAGGTTCAGTTGCCAGAAGGACGAGAGTGTTAAATTGACAGCAAAAGAAGCAAATATGACATGAACATTTTTATGGTGCAACTGTTAGGATGTGGAATGTGCTGCTTCAGAGTTGAAAGCGAACAAAATGTTGGAAATAGCATCAACTCTGTTGCATCAATGGACAGAGAAACAATTAATTTTTCATGCCAAGGACCTTCAGAACTGAAGGAAGATGGACATTGAGCAAAAAAAAATGAGATGGAATAAAATGGAAGGTCTGTGATAGGGTGAGGTAAATGAAGAAAAGATTTCATGGTCCAAAAGCCGCGACATGGCAGTGATTACCACAAAGAAATGAAGTTTATCTAGGGTAAGTGTGACTGGCAGAATAATGAACGGCTGTGTTTGAAAGAAACTCACGAAAAATATGATTAAGACTGCACAGTAGGGGCAGATAAATAAAAGAGAGGGACAGAATTTCTGATCTGAATTTGTTGCACAAAATGCTGAATCCAGCAGGCTGTCAAGTGTCAAAACAAGACAAGAAACCTTTATCTGAAATATCGAATTGGATTTTCACCAAGTCAGGCTGACTTGGGGTCATTTAATGGTAGGTTAGACCTCAATTCCAGATCATCACCTCCATTCCTGTTTCTAGCTAATCTTTGCTATTGTTGTGATGTTGATGCAACAAAAGTGGAAGGATGCAGGTTGCACTCTTGCCCTTATCAGCTAAATTCATGGGAGTAGGTAGTCTAGTGCCTTCCACAATTTCTGTGGAGTCACTCCATACAGAATGTATAAATGGTTAATGACCTGCTCGAGGAACCATGATTGACAAAGAATCCCATTCCAGGTGGAGAGCAAGGATTAAAAAAAAATCACCTGGTGCTGGAATTACTTCATTGACAAATTTTGAAATAATATGTGTTGTTTCAGTTCCAGTAGTCTGATGCTGCATTGTCAGGCTTGAATTTTCATTGCAGGTGATCATATGGCTCTGCCCTGCAGAGGTAAATTGATCATTGCATTCACAAGCATTCTTTAGAAGTGTTGACATGGATTTGTGTTCTTTGGGAGAAATACTCATTCATTTAGAACTGAAAGAAATACTGCTAAGAAATACTCCTTAGTAAGAGATATAAAGTGGCATCAGGTTCACTTCTGTTTTGCAGCTGGCCCAACACCATATCAACCCTCCTCGAGGCCAAAATAGTGTCTGCAGGGGCCCTTTATGTGGCGGCAGGTCTGTGGAGTCAGAAAATCTCCTGATTCAAACTTCCCATCTCAGCAGCAAAATCCAACATATTACTTCTGTGTCACTTTGTAACAATGTTCTTGTTTTGTGATTTAGGGGATTATTTTGGTATTAGTAGCATGTCTGTTCTTTGTGCCACCATAACTTGAAAGGTAGAAATTGTTGTGTTGCTGGTAGTTTCTCCCTTGTTTGACAAAAGCAGAAAATCTGAGGGACGTGACTGTAATGGGAGGTATCAGGACTCTTTGAGCCAGGAGATTTCGTCCTGAGCCTATGGGTGAGTCAGTAGAATTTTTGGCTATGTGAATGGAAGATGTATTGACATTTGCAATGCCAGGTCGTAATGTTTGACCACTCTGCTTTGGCAAAATGTAAACAATATGATTAGGTGACTGATTGTGGTACACCTGAAGTAATGCATGCTATTCCTCAACAACGCAAATTAAGTGACCCCACAAACTCCCATGTATGGTTGACACTGTGATGTGATTTATGGAATTGCAATTAACTTTGGAGCAATTTTGATACTGTTCAATACATTAGCTCCTTCGAACAGTAATTTTTTTTCTGAAAGACTGCAGAAATATTGTGGTTGTCTTATTTTTGTACTCAGGGATACTGCTACTTCTCAAGACGATAATTCATGGAAATTCTACTTCAAACTCTATTGTTTCCTTGACACTGATAATGTACCAAAGGACAGTGTGGAATTTGCCTTCATGTTTGAGCAGGTATGGCCAAAGAAATAGTTAAAATAATTAACAGAAAAGCAAAGACTTTTTGAAAATTTCATTCTTGAAATATAAAGTGACTCCAAGAATTTGTAACAGTATTTATTCTATTTATTGCCAATAATTGTGGGTCCATGTGAATTGTCATAAAGACTGGATCCGATTTGCCAAATTTTCTTGGATCCCATGGGCTGTTACCTTTGCTATCAGTCTCCTATGTGGGACCTTTTCAAAAGCCTTGCTGAAGTCCAAGTAGGTTCCATGAAAAATATTGCCCTCATCTACACACCTGGTCACCTCTTTGAAAAATTAAATCAAGTTGGTCAGTTACAAAACCATGCTGACTGTCCATGATTAATTCCCATCTGTGCATATGCAGATTAATTCTGTTCCTCAGAATTGCTTCCAATCAGACCTCCCCCCAACCCCAGCCAGGTCACTGATCCCTCTATCAAGGGGAAGAGATCTTTCCTGTTTGTGCCCTTCAATTTCATGCCTCCCTCAATCTCTCCTGCTCTAAGGAAAGCAGCTGCAGTCTATCCAATCTCTCTTCATATCTAAAACTCTTCATTGCCCAGGAAGCATCTGGGTAAATCTCCCGTTCAACCCTCTCCAGTGCGTATGTGGAAAAATGTGGTGGATACTATTGTAATAAGCATTATTAATTTGTTAACTTTAAATTTCAGTTTACGGTCTGAGATGCAATAAAAATGATAGTAACTGCCTGGTTCAAATCTTCTAGTTCTATCCATATGCATTGGAAACATGATAGCTGCGATTTTAATAGTCTGTGCATTTAGAGTGATTACTCCTCTTTAATGCATGTCATATTCTGCTCTTTGTAACCCAACTTCGTCAGAATTAAATTTACCTTTCCTATTAACTATCTGCACGACAATTTTTAAAGAGATCTATTGCATCACTCAAATCTCCATTTTTTTCAGTATGTTTGGATAATCATCTTTTGTCTGCACTTTTCCCCAAAATCTCTCCACTTGGAACTGACTGACTATGGCGCAAGGATACACAAACAGCAGCGAGTTGATAAAAACAACATACTTGATGGGGTTGGTTGAGAAATAATGTGCCCAAGGCACTGGAAACATGTTCAGAAGTACAACAGAATAGGAGGCAATTCAGCACATAATGCCTATTCTGGATCTCTACAAGAGCAACTCCCTTTCGCTTTTCAAATACCAAAGGTTTCTCAAAGTCTAGTGAAACACCTGCACACATAAAAACAGGTTATCATTTTTATACCACATGAAAAACACAGTACCTCCTTGAATACTGCAGTACAGAGTCAGTTTAGATTATCGAAGAACAGCATGAGGCATCGAGCCGGCGTTCAATAATGCCTGTTCAAAAAGCACTAAGGCTTCAATATTAGACTTCAGTACATGAAAATGATCTAAACAGTAAAAACATTCTCGTCGTCTATGGAGCTATTGAAAAATCTTTCCAATTATTAGAACTTTCTTCACTGAAAGCAGTAAAAACTGAAGCAGTCTTCTGATCTGAATTACTGCCTGACTGTGGAGAGATGCCCAAATGCACAGTGCCACTGGCTGGGAGGGAAATTTGCAGGAAATCACTACATTTGTTCTCACCTCATTGCCAGTTAACATTGGCTCGACAACACAAGGAGAAATGGGACAGTGTTTCCAGCATTTTATTTTTATTTCAAATTTCAAGTATTTACAGTATTTTGTTTTTATAAGAGGGGTCCAATTATAAGAGGGTAGACAAAAAGCAAAGAGGAATTGATAATATATGCCATTTTAAAAATTAAGTTAAAACAGTAAGTATTTGCTGTAACTAACCAACTGAATTCCCTGTGGAAAGGGATTGTCCTCCCATTCTTTTTCTGGAAAGCGTTGGATAATCCGGCCCTGACCATCACCACTTCCTGTGAAAGAAATGAAAATTAAGTTAAAATGAAACCATAATGCATTAGACTAAACCAGATTAAAATAAACAGTACAATGCATCAAACCAGACTAACAAGAGTTGTGGGTTATACAGAGATGGGTAAGATTAATGGGATCCATTTTCATAAATATGTTGTCCTCTCTCTAATCCGAGGATGCTTTGGAACTATAAGTTTTTACCTTACATCTTTGAATCACTATGACCCGCTTTTGATCAGAAGCAGCTTCCGCCTGGAAACACTCAACTAAAAGCTAGGGCATTTTAGACCAACTTGTAACAGAAAGCCCAGATCAGAGACTGACCTGTAGCAACAGCTTAAGGGGCTCTTTTCTACACAAGTGGAGCACAAACACAGCAAGCTCACCACGTGAAACATCTGACAAGACATTGTACTCAAATTACGAACAGATCAGAAGATTCAGCAGAAGCCTCCTCAAAATTCACTATCAGCAACTGCAAAATTAATCTAGTCGGAACATCCAGCATCTCACAAGAAATAGAGTTCCTAATGCACATTAGAAACTACGTGGGTACATTTAGAAGGCAGTACACCAGTCAAATTAGTTTATTATGAACTGTACTTCTCTTCTCCTCTCCATGCTCTGACACAAATTTAAATTAAAAGAATAAGACAATAGCTTTTCAAACACAGATAATAAAATGTGAGGCTGGATGAACACAGCAGGCCCAGCAGCATCCCAGGAGCACGAAAGCTGACGTTTCGGGCCTAGACCCTTCATCAGAGAGGGGGATGGGGTGAGGGTTCTGGAATAAATAGGGAGAGGGGGGAGGCGGACCGAAGATGGAGAGAAAAGAAGATAGGTGGAGAGGAGAGTATAGGTGGGGAGGTAGGGAGAGGATAGGTCAGTCCAGGGAAGACGGACAGGTCGAGGAAGTGGGATGAGGTTAGTAGGTAGGAGATGGAGGTGCAGCTTGGGATGGGAGGAAGGGATGGGTGAGAGGAAGAACAGGTTAGGGAGGCAGAGACAGGTGGGACTGGTTTTGGGATGCAGTGGGTGGAGGGGAAGAGCTGGGCTGGTTGTGTGGTGCAGTGGGGGAAGGGGACAAACTGGGCTGGTTTAGGGATGCGGTGGGGGAAGAGGAGATTTTGAAGCTGGTGAAGTCCACATTGATACCATTGGGCTGCAGGGTTCCCAAGCGGAATATGAGTTGCTTTTCCTGCAACCTTCGGGTGGCATCATTGTGGCACTGCAGGAGGCCCATGATAGACATTCATCTAAAGAATGGGAGGGGGAGTGGAAATGGTTTGCGATTGGGAGGTACAGGTGTTTATTGCGAACCGAGCGGAGGTGTTCTGCAAAGCGGTCCCCAAGCCTCTGCTTGGTTTCCCCAAGGTAGAGGAGGCCACACCGGGTACAGTGGATGCAGTATACCACATTGGCAGATGTGCAGGTGAACCTCTGCTTAATATGGAAAGTCATCTTGGGGCCTGGGATAGGGATGAGGGGGGTGGTGTGGGGGCAAGTGTAGCATCTCCTGCGTTTGCAGGGGAAGGTGCCGGGTATGGTGGGGTTGGAGGGGTGTGTGGAGCGAACAAGGGAGTCACGGAGAGAGTGGTCTCTCCGGAAAGCGGACAAGGGTGGGGATGGAAAAACGTCTTGGGTGGTGGGGTCGGGAAGTGTCGGAGGATGATGCGTTATATCCGGAGGTTGGTAGGGTGGTGTGAGAGAACGAGGGGGATCCTCTTTGGGCGGTTGTGGCGGGGGTGGGGTGTGAGCTTTTCAAACACTTCCTGTAAAGTTCCAGCAGGGAGCAGCCAGAATTGAGATGAACTCCCATCTGCCACTCAGGTATATTTGGCAGAATTTCTTTGAGGCAGGTGCTGCTCCTGCCCATCACATTTTCCTTGAGTTTGCTGCACACAGCCATTAGAAGAATTGTACTTTGAGCTACAGTATGAACTGAAAACGCCAAAAATGCTCAGTAAGTTGGGAAGTACCTTTGCAGAAAGGGAATTAACTTTTCAGGTCAATGTTCTGGCAGCAGAGCCAGGAAAAGATAGACATTCAATAAGTGTTGAGCAAGGTATGGGAAGGAAAAGGACAAAGAAAAGTTTGTAAGTGTGGGAAACGGGGGGGGGGGGGGGGGGGGGTGACTGAATTACAGAACAGTTAGTTGTTCAAGGCCAAAGGAGGGAAAAAAAATTTTTTTTAAATTGCCGACTCAGCAGGTGAGCTGTCCAAAAGCAACATAACAGGAAATGTGCGCAGAAACAAAAAGCAAAATGGGAAGCAGACTTTATCAGTTTCTATTTACCGCCACAGGTTCAGGTTAAGCAGTTGATCACTGAAGACTAAAGCAGTTTTAAAATGTTCAGAAAAACTACTAGAACAATCCACTCCAAGGTAAGCAGGTTGGTGAATGACAGAAATGGTCACTTCCCAGTTAATTCAGAATGCTTATGACCACAGACTGGGGAGCTTCAAGCTGTCACCAATGAGCTATTCCAGAACCTCGCACAGGATGGCTTGGAAGAATCAGTTTGATTTTACAGTCCTCAGTGTTGGTTAATTGAGTAATTCCCAAATGAGAAAAAAGTTTAAATAAGGAAGTAAACATTCCACAGAGCTAGGTTCAAAAAACAGGTACCTTTACAGCAGCAGAAATATTTGATGCCTTAGTTGGCAATGGGTTTACCACTACACTGCCGTATCAGAGGCTCCAAGCGGATTTGTAGAAAAATAACCAGGAAACCTTCTGATCGGCCTGAAAATCCACCAGCTCATGAAAAGCCTTCAGTAAAGAAATGTGGCACACAACTGTCCAATTTATACAATGCCAGTGGAACAGCTAACCACAGGACAATGTAGTCCGCATGCAAACAACAAATGAAAAGTTTGTTGGTTGGCCCATCATATCAGCCTCCTAACCTCTGATTAGCCCTCAGCATCTGCATTTCATATTGCTGTTGCAGGTCACAGAATTTAAACTCAACACAACACAAAGGCACTAAGTTAAGACAGGCAAAAAATTAACAGCCTGAGACAGACACAAATAAAGCAACTCATTGAGTATGGATTAAATGCACTTTCTTTTCAGAAACAAGAGGTACCAGTCTGCAACAGCCAGCACCAAGAGGAGAAACACCAAGAATCAGGGGATGATTGTCTAACTATACACAACAGGAGGCACTTAACCCAGAGTCCAGTGCAACAAGATATTTCTGTTCAGCAGATTATGGCATCTGTCCTCAAGGATGAGGAATCTATGTCACACTGCTCTCCCAGTTTACATTTACACAAACACAAGCCCTTCAGCTGTGAGCCAATCCACCACTCACAGCAATATACCAAGGTTTAATGGCTATAGACATACTGACAGGGAAGATATTGTATGCAACACTCAATTATTTGCCGTAATTCCTCACCCTCTCCACAACACCTACACTACTGGCTGTATCTTGACTGATGTCAATCCAGCTCTCACTCATTCAAGTCTTTCTCAACATACTATTTTGTCAAATATATCTCAAATGTTAATCTGACTCCCTTAAACCTTCATTAAGTAACCCCTCACCAGATATCAAGAATGGTGAATCCACAGGCTGTTTTCTTTGATAATTATAAGTAATTTCATGGCTCATTTTCAGAATCAGTTTTAGCCCTACTCCACAACCTCTGGAGTGCAGGTTTCTGTCCTTATTTGCATGACTGTCAATTCTGCATTGGATTGCACAAGGTCATGCCCAGCCTTAAAGCTATCCAGTAAATCCCGTCACCAATCCGGGGAAACCACACTCTAAATTGCCAAAAAGATTTTTCCACAGTTCACTGAAATTGAGTATGTTGGGACCTGAAATCATATTGCTACAGTTGACAACACAGTCTCTTGATTCCTGCTGACACAGGAATACTGCTCTAATAAATGGGCATCTCCCAGATTATTTTTTAAGAAATACCTTGAAGAAGAATTGCTGCCTCTGCTACCTCACCCAACTCAGGTAGAACAACTAATTATTTTTCAATTTCTGAATCCAGCTCTGGTTACATACAATGCTATATGGAAAATCCCTGACAGAATGCACTTGAGTCTACCTTGCAGCCAGTCAAGTAAAAAGTTGTGTTTCAAAGTAAGCTTTATTTATAAGGGACCAATGACCTCACTGTTAGTACTAATGACCACAGCTGAATCAAAGCAGGATTGCTGGACACTAATTAACATTGTGCAATAATGGCAGGTGGCTGAGAAAATAGCGGAGGCTTTGGTTGTGATATTTCAAAAGTCACTGGAGTCTGGGAAAGTCCCAGATGATTGGAAAATTGCTGTTGTAACCCCCTTGTTTAAGAAAGGATCAAGGCAAAAGATGGAAAATTACAGGCCAATTAGCCTAACCTCAGTTGTTGGTAAAATTCTAGAATCCATTGTTGAGGATGAGATTTCTAAATTCTTGGAAGTGCAGGGTCAGGTTAGAACATGGATTTAGTAAGGGGAGGTCGTGCCTGACAAACCTGTTAGAATTCTTTGAAGAGGTTGCATGTAGGTTAGACCAGGGAAACCCAGCAGACGTTATCTACCTAGACTTCCAAAAGGCCTTTGATAAGGTGCCTCACGGGAGGCTGCTGAGCAAGGTGAGGGCCCATGGTGTTCAAGGTGGGCTACTGGCTTGGATTGAGGATTGGCTATCTGACAGAAGTCAGAGAGTTGGGATAAAAGGGTCTTTTTCGGAATGACAACCAGTGACAAGTGGTGTCCCGCAGGGTTCAGCGTTGGGGCCGCAGCTGCTCACTTTATATATTAAAGATCTGGATGAAGGGATTGGGTGCATTCTGGCGAAATTTGCCAATGATACGAAGATAGGTGGACAGGCAGGTTGTACCGAGGAGGTGGGGAGGCTACAGAAAGATTTAGACAGTTTAGGAGAGTGGTCCAGGACACAACTGATGAAATTCAACATGAGCAAATGCGAGGTTTTGCACTTTGGAAAAACGAATACAGGCATGGACTATTTTCTAAACGGTGAGGAAATTCGTAAAGCAGAAGTACAAAGGGATCCGGGAGTGTTGGTTCAGGATTCTCTAAAGATTAACTTGCAGGTAGAGTCCGTGATTAAGAAAGCGAATGTAATGTTGTCGTTTATCTCAAGAGGGTTGGAATATAAAAGCAGTGATGTGCTTCTGAGACTTTATAAAGCTCTAGTTAGGCCCCATTTAGAATACGGTGTCCAAATTTGGGCCCCACACCTCAGGAAGGACATACTGGCACTGGAGCGTGTCCAGCGGAGATTCACACTGATGATACCTGGAATGGTAGGTTTAACGTACGATGAACGGCTGAGGATCTTGGGATTGTATTCATTAGAGTTTAGGAGGTTGAGGGGAGATCTAATAGAAACTTACAAGTTAATGTATGTCTTAAAAAGGGTGGACGCTGGGAAGTTGTTTCCCTCAGGCAGGGAGACGAGGACCCGTGGGCACAGCCTTAGAATTAGAGGGGGTAAATTTAAAACGGAATGAGGAGACATTTCTTCAGCCCGAGTGGTGGGCCTGTGGAATTCATTGCCACGGAGCGGAGTGGAGGCCAGGACATTAAATGTCTTCAAGGCAGAGAGTGATAAATTCTTGATCTCAAGAAATCAAGGGCTACGGGGAGAGTGCAGGGAAGTAGAGGTGAAATGCCCATCAGCCTTGATTAAATGGCGGAGTGGACTCAATGGGCCGAATGGCCTTACCGCCACTCCTATGTCTTATGGTTTAATAATAAAAGCCCTGGGGGATGGGTGTATCCTCTTGTAGTGCACTTAGAGTCCACATCTCTGGAGCAGGAGGTCCAGGTATAAGTCCCACCTGCTCTACCCTGCTATGTAGAGAGCACACGAGATGGCTCAGGAGAAATGTGAATTGTACCAAGCAGCAAGTTCCATGCAGGACATCCCTGATGCTCATCCTGGAGTACGTGATTGATCAACCTACGCTATAACTGATTAGAGACATCCTCACCACCTGCTGCCCAAATAAATGTTATCACAGACAGAAGTTCTATTTCTTCAAGAAAAAATAAAGATCAAATCATTCTGATTCACATTGTAGCAACAAAATTATTTACATGATCCCAACCAGCTCTAAAGACAGACTTCTTTCTTTGGAATGAGTCACCTCTTTGGAAGAAATCATTGTGCTTCTTTAGAACTGAACAGTTACAACCAGGCTCGTAATGTTAACTCAGAGACAGTAAGAACTGCCGAGCTGGAGTCAGGGATAACACAGTGTGGAACTGGAGGAACACAGCAGGCTAGGCAATGTCAGAGGAGCAAGACAGCTGACATTTTGGGTCGGACCCTTCTTCAGAAATGGGGGAAGAGGGAAGGGAGCTCTGAAATAAATAGAGGACACGACGAGTAGGGTTGCCTACCTTCCCCAGCCCCACCTCTCCTCTATTTATTTCAGAGCTCCCCTCCCCCTCCCCAATTTCAAACAACATTACGAAATAAACAGAATGCCTGTTCATCTATCATATTAGTCTTTTGGGACATTGCTGACTGGAAATTGGTTGTTGAGTTTGTAACATCACAGTGGTAAATTTAAGAAATTACCTCATTGGTAGTAAAGCTATTTGAGAAGCTATGGTCATGAAAGATAGAGATCAGAGATAATGGGAACTGCAGATGCTGGAGAATTCCAAGATAATAAAATGTGAGGCTGGATGAACACAGCAGGCCAAGCAGCATCTCAGGAGCACAAAAGCTGACGTTTCGGGCCTAGACCCTTCATCAGAGAGGGGGATGGGGAGAGGCAACTGGAATAAATAGGGAGAGAGGGGGAGGCGGACCGAAGATGGAGAGTAAAGAAGATAGGTGGAGAGAGTATAGGTGGGGAGGTAGGAAGGGGATAGGTCAGTCCAGGGAAGATGGACAGGTCAGGGAGGTGGGATGAGGTTAGTAGGTAGATGGGGGTGCGGCTTGGGGTGGGAGCAAGGGATGGGTGAGAGGTCACGAAAGATACTTTATTCTTCAGTATTTCTCACAATATTTGTATTTCCAATTTTCTATGTAATCCTAGATTCTGGCTTCTTCTGATTGCCTGGAATCTGCTCCCAACCCACCTCCGATGACACCACAAGCACTCAAACAGAGCCATCTCATGAACTCAGCACTGCCCCCATCCCTAGCAACATGTGCCAAATCAAAACTCAAAGCTATCTGATCTTTCAGTTTCAGAGCTCACAGATGTAGTCTTACACCCCAAATTTGGAAACATTTCCACCATACATCCACGTTCCAGATTATTGATGATTAATCTCCCATATTTCACAGTCTACTTTATAGCCCTCAAACAGTGCAGCGCCAATTATGCCCAATCTCAATTGCCCAGTATCTATTTCACAAACCCTGCCAAACCACATCCAGTCAGCCCCCAGAAACCCCTGCAAACACAAGGAGCAACAGAAGGAGCTGCTCGTTCCACTTATCACACATTGGCAGATCTGCTGCATATTTTCAGGCCATTTTGTTTTTATTTCAGGATCTTTCATTTCTCATTAAGACGAGTACTGTCAGGCCAATTTTGTTTCAATAGAGCTGCAGATTAACTATTTATTAAACATCAAATCAAATGCACAGATAATGTCAGCAGGTAATGCTGACAGAGAGAGAGGTAACAAAGTATACAGCTGGATGACGACTTTGCATTTTCCTGAGGTCTGGAGCTCAGCATTGACAACCATGTCTCAGAAGTGTTGAGATAACAAGGTGTACAGCTGGATGAAAACAGCCGGCCAAGCAGCAGAGGAGCAGGAAGGCTGACGTTTCGGGCCTAGACCCTTCTTCAGAAATGGGGGAGGGGAAGAGGTTTCTGAAATAAATAGGGAGAGAGGGACAGGCAGATAGAAGATGGATAGAGGAGAGGAGAAGTGGGGAGGAGACAGACAAAGAGGTGGGGATGGAGCCAGTAAAGGTGAACATCGGTGGGGAGGTAGGAAGCGGATAGGTCAGTCCAGAGAGGACGGACAGGTCAAGGGGGCGGGATAAGGTCAGTAGGTAGGAGATGGGGTGGGGGTGGGGCTTGAGGTGGGAGGGGGGACAGGTAGGAGGAAGGACAGGTTAGGGAGGCGAGAATGAATTGGACTGGTTTTGGGATGCGGTGGGGGGAGGGGAGATTTTGAAGCTTGTGAAGTCCACATTGATACCACTGGGCTGCTTGGCTCCCATGTGGAATATGAGTTGCTGTTCCTGCAACATTAGGGTAGCATCGTTGTGGCACTACAGGAGGCCCAGGATGTCATCTGAGGAAGTGGAGGGGGAGCTGAAATGGTTTGCAACTGGGAAGTGCAGTTAGAACATAGAACATAGAACATTACAGCACAGTACAGGCCCTTCGGCCCTCGAAGTTGTGCTGACCTGTCATACCGATCTCAAGCCCATCTAACCTACACTATTCCATGTACGTCCATATGCTTATCCAATGATGACTTAAATGTACCTAAAGTTGGCGAATCTACTACCGTTGCAGGTAAAACGTTCCATTCCCTTACTACCCTCTGAGTAAAGAAACTACCTCTGACATCTGTCCTATATCATTCACCCCTCAATTTAAAGCTATGCCCCCTCGTGCTCGCCGTCACCATCCTAGGAAAAAGGCTCTCCCTATCCACGCTATATAACCTTCTGATTATTTTATATGTTTCAATTAAGTCACCTCTCAACCTTCTTCTCTCTAATGAAAAAAGCCTCAAGTCCCTCAGCCTTTCCTCGTAAGACCTGTTCATAGAGTTCATAGAGTGTAGCATCATGGAGTCCCAATGAAACTGGAATCAATGGAAATTGGGGACAAACTCTCCACTGTTTGAAGTTATACCTGGCTGGAGAATTTGAGATAACAAGGTGTAGATGTTTAGTGCAAACCGAGTATAGGTGTTCTACAAGGTGGTCCCCAAGCCTCCGCTTGGTTTCCCCGACGTAGAGGAGGCCTCAATGGGAACAGTGGATGCGGTATACCACAGTAGCAGATGTGCAGATAAACATCTGCTTGATGTGGGAAGTCTTCGTGGGGCCTGGGATGGGGGTGATGGGGGAGGTATTGGGGTAGGTGTACCACTTCCTGCGGTTGCAGGGAAAAGTGCTGGGTGTGATGGGGCTTTGGGGGGGGGGGGGTGGTTGGAGTGGAAAAGGGAGTCATGGAGAGAGTGGTCCCTCCGGAAAGCAGATAAGGGCAGGGAGGGAAAAATAATCTTGGTGGTGAGGTCGGATTGCAGATGGCGGAAGTGTCGGAAGATGATGCATTGAATACACAAGTTGGTGGGGGTGGTACGTGAGGATGAGTGGAATTCTGTTTTGGTTGTTATTGCGGGAAATCCGGGAGACACGGTCGAGGGCGTTCTCGACCAGAGGGAGGAAAGTCGCAGTCCTTGAAAAACGAGGACATCGGAGATATACGGGAATGGAATGCCTCATCCTGGGAGCAGATGCGACAGAGGTGAAGCAATTGGGAATAGGGGTTGGCATTTTTGCAGGAAGGTGGGTGGGAGGTGGTGTATTCTAGGTAGCTGTGGGAGTCGGTAGGCTTGAAATGGATAGTGGTTACCAGGTGGTTTCCAGAGATGGAGACAGAGGAAGGAGAGAGAGGTATTATAGATGGTCCAGGTGAACTTAAGGCTGGGATGGAAGGTGTCGGTGAAGTGAATGAACTGTTTGAGCTCCTCGTGGGAGCACGAGGCCACGCCAATAGAGTCATTGATGTAACGGAGGAAGAGATGGAGGATAGGGCCAGTGTAGGTACGGAAGAGGGATTATTCCACGTAACCTAACAGGCAGGCATAGCATGCCCTAGGCCACCCCCTTTGTCTGTAGGAAGTGGGAGAAATTGAAAGAGAAGTTGTTGAGTTTGAGGACGAGTTCAGCTAAGCGGATGAGGGTGTCAGTGGAGGCGGATTGGTTTGGCCTGTGGGACAAGAAGCAGCCGAGGGCCTTTAGGCCATCTGTATGGGAAATGCAGGTGTATAGGGACTGAATGTCCATGGTAAAGATGAGGTGTTGGGGACTGGGGAATTGGAAGTTCTGGAGGAGGTAGAGAGCGTGGGTGGTGTCACGGACGTAGGTAGGGTGTTCCTGGATCAAGAGGGAGAAAATGGACTTGAGATTGGTGGAGATAAGTTCAGTGGGGCAGCTGCAGGCGGAGATAGTGGGTCGACCAGGGCAGTCAGGCTTGTGGATTTTGGGAAGGAGATAGAAGCAGGCGGTGCAGGGTTGGAGAACGAGGAGGCTGGAGGCTGTGGGTGGGAGATCGCCTGAGGTGATGAGTTTGTGGATGGTTTGGTAGTCGGGGGTGGAGTCATGATCAAGGGGGCAGTAGGTGGTGGTGTCGGAGTTGGCGCCTGGTCTCAGCGATGTAGAGGTGAGTGTACCATACTACAACTGCGCCTCCCTTGTCTGCGGTTTTATGGTGAGGTTGGGATTAGAGCAGAGGGCTGCATGTTCTGAGAGAGATTGGTCTTTATTGGAGCTCAAAACATTAAGGTATCCCTCAAAGCTTTACGAGTACTGCAGTTATTCAAGGAAAGGGGTTAAAAGGTTGAATATTTGAAAATAAATAACTTGGAAATAAATGCACTGGTAGACTTCAAAATGGTGCCCTGCACAACAAAACAAGTCAGAACTGTAAGTGACATTTACCAGTTTTACTGTTTTTTTCTTTCGGAGATATCACACTGACTTAATAATCTTATGCATCTTTTCCTTTGCTCTATAATAGGTTCATATCCCCTAAGAAAGAGTGGTTCACTCAATTTATACTAATTCCAAAATACACTCATGCATAAAGGAATCTAAACAGGGAGAATTAGGATAGAATTGCTATATGTTTTCCATTTCCTTCCAGTATCCTAGCTTTCAATCTTCACAATAATGTAGAGATAACTCACACTGCTTCAACACTTGTTTAATTTCAACATCTTACTTCTCTTTAAGAAAATGGAGGTCTCCAAGAATTCAATCACAGGTCTCATGCTAATGACAGTTAAATGGACAACAGGTGAGTGGGTGAACTCTGCCAGAACAGCGACTGAGGTCATGCCTGAACACTGTACACATTGTTTCACCATTCTCAATTCCCACATCCCTCATTCAGCTAAACCACATTGTGAATCCTCCAAGTAAAGCATCTTTTAAGAGCAGGACTGACCATTGCTGTCAGCATTCTCCATCCCCAAAGTTAAAATGCGCTCAATGGGGATGTTACTGCAAGGACAGTACAAAACCATTTAATTGTGACAAATGATGTCCCGTGTAGAAACTTGCACAAACCAGACTGAATGACTCAAAATCACACAACCACAGCATATTAAAAAATAGATTTCTCAATTTGGCAGTGAAAATAAAACAATTTTTTAATCTGCTGTGAATATTCTGCTGGATAGATTATAATTGTAATAAAGATGACAGTCAGTCCCAGCTCCAGAAATAGGGCCTATGGCATCACTGCTTGTAACTCTAATGCAGTTCATCATAATACAGGGTGTTGGTTGGTGGGAGGGACTGTCCTAGATTCTCTATTACCATTATTTAGTGGCACATTTATATTTATACTCGAGCCTGACAAACTCCAGCTTAAAGAGCAGTGGTGATATCTGCCCTTCGAGTGCATCAGACGTAGACAAGGAAGGTGGATCAAAAGTGGGTCAAGGGATTGGTTAAGCGGGGAAAATAGAGTACGAGTCTAATCTTGCAGGGAACACAAGAACTGGCTACAAAAGTTTCTATAGGATATAAAGAGAAAAAGATTGGTTAAAAACTAATGTAAGTCTCTTACAGGCAGAAACGGGGGATTTCGAATATTAGGGTGCCCAGGTTTAAGTTGAGGGAAGCAAAGTTTAAAGGAGATATACAAGACAACTTTTTTTTTAACAACGTGATTAGTGCCTGGAATGCACTTCCAAGGGAGATTGTACGAGCAGATATGATAGCAATGTTTAAGAGGCACTCAGACAGACACATTAACAGACAGGAAATAGAGGAATACAGACCACATGCATGCAGATACGATGAATTTAGAATGGCATCATGGCCGGCACAGACAAGATGGGCCTAAGGATGTGTTCCTGCACTGAACCATTCTATGTTGAGAACATCCTCTGTTGTGTCACCATCTTTCTAGGTCTTTTGGCAGCTTCGTTAATGCTTTTTTGGTCCGTTTATCACAATATGGAGACCGGACTACAACCTACTTGAAATGCAGTCTACCTTGTTTTCTTTACAATTCTATCCCTAAGAAGTTAACTTCGATGTTTTGCTCGATTTTCTTTAAATGGACACAGTAACCTGTGTCACAATTGCTCATAATTTGCATCTATAATCCCTAGGCCAATCAGCCCCCAACACATTTAGACACATTTACAAGAATTAAGTGGTCATTTTACTAGCTAATCGCTTCAAAGTTTGAAATCATATTTCAGACACTCAAGTCAAGATTATTTTTCTAAGTTAACAATTATTGCGGTATCAACCCTTTTGGAACATCACTTCTTACTTGTTATCAATCTAAATAAATACCTTTCATCTCTAGAGTCTTGCTTTCATAGCAAACTGCAACACTTCAGGAACAATCTAGTTAATAAAATGTGAGGATGGACGAACACAGCAGGCCCAGCAGCATCTCAGGAGATCTAGTTGATCCCGCACCTATGTGTTTACCCCATATTTCTGACCTATTTTCTCCAAGTTTTAATCCAATTTTCTTTGAAGGTACTTTTGCTTATCTATTATACTGCCGAATAATAAATCCCAAATACTGACCACTTGCTGCATAGTAGTTTGTCAAATCGCTTGTCTTTTTTTATGCATCGTAAAATCAGTGCCCTCTGGGTTTCAGAAATCGGAAATACTTTCTCCTCCTTTTCTCTACCTATATAGTAATGATTTTAAACACCACTATCAAATCTACTAAAGCTCACCTTTACCCAAGTTCTGAATGGCTATATTTATGGGAAACACCGCCACAGAGTAATTAGCAAAACAAAAATGCAGCATCCGTGAACAGATAGTAAGCTAAAGTTTCGAGTTTAGATGACTTTATCAGAGCTAATGTGAAGTGTGGAGGGGGTATACTCCATAAAGAGGTATGCATAACAGGGGTTTTGCGGGTGCCCACAGCCACTCCTTCGACTTGGCAGAAGTGAGATGAATTAAAGGCAGAAATTATTCAGTGAGAGAACAAGTTCAGCCAAGCGCAGTGGAGTGGTAGTGGACGAGGACTGCTCATGCCTCTGGTCAAAAAAGAAGTCAAGAGCTCTCAGACCATCCTGGTGGGGAGTGAATACTAAATCCTGAGTAGCAATTCAGTTAAACGCAGGAACAAAGAATAGGTGAACAAGGCCACTGGCCTTTTGAGCCTGCCCCATCTTTCAACATGATCAACACTGTTCACAGTATCCTATTTCTGCTTTCTCCCCATATCATTTGATCCCTTTAGTCCTCAGAACTATATTTACATCTCTCCTGAGAATCTTTACTGTTCTGGCCTTAAGAGATTCCTTTAGGAGAGATTTCCACAGGCTAACCACTTTCTGGGTGAAGAAATTCTCTCTCATTTCTGTTCTAAAACGTGTATCCACTATTCTTGGACTGTGACCCCCTGACTCTGGACTCTCCAGCCATCAGGAACATCCTTTATGTATCAATCCTGTCTAAAGCTTCTAGAATTTTGTAGTGTTGTAGGCAATCCCTGCTCATTCTTCTAAATTCTAGAGAATATAGTCCTAACCGATCTGGTTTCTCCCCATCAGTCAGTGGCCCAATACCAGAAACAATCTGATAAACCCTCTGCGCACTGCCTCAATAGCCAGAGCTTTATTCCTTAGATAAGAGAGTCACTGGGACCCATACAGATGGCATAGTAATGTCTTTGATGTAAAGAAAGGGAAAGATATTAAAGAAGAAGTTATTCAAAGTAAAGACTAGCCTAACCCAGGCAGAGGAGGTTGGTGGTGGGGGATGTAAATGGTTCAGCCTCTTTATCTAGGGAGAAACGGACAGCCTGAAGACTGTGCTGATGGGGGATGGATATGTAGAGGGATTTCAGGTTCAAGGTGAACGAGGCAGCCAGTACTCTCAAACTGAAAATTTTAAAACCAAATGAAAAACTTCAGAAGAATCACCAATGTCAGTGTGAAGGGAGTGGACAAGGAGAGGAAAAAAAAAATCCAGGTAGGAATAAGATCAGTGGGGCAGGAACAGGCAGAAACAATGGGAATCCCCCAGGTGAGATATGGTTAGTGACAACTGTGAATACAATAGCCTGATGATCAACGGTGGGTCATGGCCCAGGGGAGATAGGAGGTGGTGTCCAAGAGCTGGCACTCAGCTTCACAAGAAACAGGTCAGTGTGACACACAACAATAGCACCAGCCTTGTCAGCAAGTTTAATGACAACATCGGGGTTGGATCTGAGAGCATGGAGTACAGCCAGTTCAGAGAGATAGGTCAGAATGTGTGAGGGGAGTAGAGAAATTAAGGCAACTGATGTCATGTCTACAATTCTCAACTGTGCAAATTTGTGTGCAGGTAATAGACTAGAGGTGGTGTCCAGGTGGAGGGAGAGTATTGGAGTTGAGTATACAAGTATGAGAGACAGGAAGATGACGACTCCTCCTCCCTACATCTATTACTTACAATCATAAACGCCAGACCCTCAAAATGGGTTGTATTCAGCACTGCCAATTCATTTTCAACTACTCAACATCCTCATTTTACCTATCTAGCTTTTCTACTCTCTTTTAAGGCTGTCTCCACCGAGTTGCACATTTCCCTTCCCACATACCGACCCAAAGCATTAAACTTTGTTTTCTCTCCACAAATGCTGTCAGATGTACGAAGTTTCTCCAGAAATTTGTTTTCGCTTGTTTCAGATGTTGAACATTCACAGTTGTGTTTTATTTTAGTGACTACACGAATTTGAGTTCACCCACAACTCCACGTCCCCGACTCTAGTCAAATTCTGCTTCCTCGTTATGTCCGTCCTTAATGATTTGTAATAACCGAGGCTGGAATTGCCTAAATTTCAAAAATTCGACTCTGGCTTTCAAATCCCTCAATTTTCCCCTTCCAATCGCTAATCACTAACCCCTATAATTTTTCAAAATCTGTGTGCTCCTACAATTCAGACTCTTGTCATTGCCTTAATTTAATTGTATCACTACTGATGGTCATGGCTATAGCTGCCTAGGCCCTGAATTTTCGAATTCCCCACTGAAACATCTCTGCTTCACCTCATTTAAGATGCTTCTCAAAATTTCTCTCTTCTAGCCTTTGACCCTCTACCAGAATCTTGTGTGCCTGGTGTAGAATTTTGAAGACAACTGTGAAACCTCTTGGGATGCTTTATTTCATTGAAAGGTTGTTAATAAGCGCAAATTTTTCCTGAAATTGAGGGGAACTTCACATCCTTTAATGGAAGCCCTTTCTTAGTAACTGAACGCACTATATTAACGTCTACATCATTTAGGATATTTTAATATCAGATTTCTGGAGACTTGAAGGCAAAAAAAAAGGAAATTTGACTCTGTTTCATTATCTTAAAACATGACAATTTTGTTGTTCTTGTTAAGGAAAGTGTTGTTAATGAAATGTGTTTGATCTGGATAAACCTAGTGATTCACTTGCCTCAGCCAGATGGTAATGATTTATTGTTGTGCGAGTCCAGGAATAAGATGCTGAAGGTGAATTAGGTGTACATTCACCAACTACTATAAAGTTTTAAACGTGTGCATCTTTAAACGAAGTTCTTTCCCTGCCGATTTTAAAAAAAATTTAATACTGAGCAGCCTATATTACTCATTTGATCAAAGTGACATTCAACACAGGTTCAACCATTCTGATGCAATGACTTCCTAGTTTAAAAGTCAACAAGGTAATCACTTCTTGTCTAACATGATAGCCAGCTGTCTACAAAAACAAGCGAAATAGTTGGTACAGTTTTAAAGGGGTACATGAATAGAGAGTTCAGCAGGGTGTATAAGTATCAGCAAAGGTGGCAGGGTTGGTGAAGAATTTCGTTAACAAAAATTTATGAGATTGTGTATTTGTTGAACAGAAGAATACAAGAAATTGCACTTCATATATACCCTTTGTCATAAAGTGCTCATAGAAGCATTATAAAGCAAACTTTGACACTGAACCACACAAGGACACAACGCAGCAGATGGCCAAAGGCTTTGCCAATAAGGTAGGTTTCAAGGAGCATCTTAAAGAATTAAACTGCTGTAAAGATGTAGAGAGGGTTAAGGATGGAATTCCAGAGTCCTCGGCAGCAGATGGCTGGACCGTCAGTAATGGAGCAATTGAAATCATGATGCTCGAGGCACCAGAATTAGACGTGTGCAGAAATACACAATGGGCTAAGTGAGGGATCAAACATTTGAAAAATGTACCATATGAGAAAATAGCAACCTGCCCACAAATAGGAAGAATAGAAAAACAGCATATTTTAATGGAGAGACCGCAGAACTCTATCTGGGTGCTTTGCTGCATAAATCAGAAAAAGTTAGTTTGCAGGTACAGCAAATGATTACGGAAGTACATAGAATGATGACATTTATTGCAAGCAGACAAGAAAGTAGTGTTTAGCCCATAATGAGACCAGATATTGTCAAATGGCTGAGCAGGATTTAAGGATTAAAGGCCTATTCCTGCCCCCAATTCTTGCATTATGTAGACAAGTTGTTTGATAACATAACGACAATGAAATTGTTGACAGAAGTGATGTTGAGAAAGAGCTGAACTTTTTGCATGATGATATCACTGAGGTTCCGCATGTAAATGAAGAA
Organism: Stegostoma tigrinum; assembly: GCF_030684315.1. Classification (NCBI taxonomy): domain Eukaryota; kingdom Metazoa; phylum Chordata; class Chondrichthyes; order Orectolobiformes; family Stegostomatidae; genus Stegostoma; species Stegostoma tigrinum. The sequence goes on along the minus strand of NC_081378.1, from coordinate 21,844,775 downwards.
AGTTGCATTTATGCAATGCTTTTCAGGGCAAAGGGAAGCAGTAACTTCGTAATTCAGGAAATGCAACAGCTCATTCTCACGAAGCAAGCTCCCACAAATATCAAATATAAGAAAGATCAAATAATCAGCTTGTTTTGCTGATTGAGTATTCCGTCGCACTCCAGACTGGTTTTTTGTAGATGGTGGACAGACTTTGGGGATTCAGGGGTCAAATTAATCACTGCTGGATTCCTAGCCTCTGACCTGCTCTTATAGCCACTGTATCATTGTAACTAGCTCAGATCTGTTTCTGGTCACTTGCAATGCCCAGAATGTTGATCGTGAGGGATTCAGTGAGTGGTAAAATTGAATGTCAAGGGACCAGGGCTAGATTCTCTCTTGTTGGCGATGGTCATTATCTGGCACTTTTGTGGCATGAATTTTATTTGCCACTTTTCAGCCCTAACCTGCTATTGTTCGGCTGTTGCTGCCTTTGGACATGGGCTACTTCAGTATCTGAATAATCACAATGAGGGTCAGAGGAGGTTCACAAGAATGATCCTGAGAATGAAGGGCTTGTTATGAAGAGCAGCTGAATGCTCAGAGTCTGTATTCATTCAAGTTTCAAAGGCTGAGGTAGGATCATTGAAGCTTACAGAACAGAGGCCTGGATGGAGTGAATGTAGAGAAGATGCTGCCACTGGTAGGACAGGCTGGGATCCAAATGCATGGTCTCAAAATGAAGGGATCACCTTTGAGACCTGAGATGAGGAGGAATTTCTTCAGCCAGAGTGGTGAACTTGTGGAACTCATTGGAGTTAAGAAACATGTCAGCCATGATTAATGACAGAGCTGAATCAATGGGCCAAATGGCCTAAGTTTACTCCTTTACGATCTTATGGTCTAACACTGTGCAGTTACTGACGAATATCTCCACTTGTAATCTTGTGATGGAGAGAAGGTCATTGAAGCAGCTGAAGTTGGTTGGGTCATGGATGCTACTCAAAGAACTCCTGCAGATGAAATGGCTGATCTCCAGCAACCATAACCAGCTTCCTTTGTGCTCCAACCAGCCCAGAATTTTCCCCTTATTCCTGCTGACTCCAGTTGTGCTAGAGTTTGTTGCTGCCATACTCAGTCAAATTAAGTAAAATATTACTGGCAGTTGTAAAAGCTAAGGAGGTATGATTAGCTCTCATCACAATTTCAAAGGATGTCACTTGTGAAGCTAATCAGAGCTGTTTTGATACTTAGAGGTGGAAACACAAGCACAATCCCAAGTTCCTAACTCACCAAAAGGTATCCAGGCATCCTGAATTTCCTTTTAATTGATCTGTTGTTTTATTATAAGATTGCGGTCGCCCATGATGAATTCTGCGGAAATACTTTCCTTGTATTTAACAAAAACCTTTATCAAATCACAAGAAAGTCACCGCGTGATCTATAATAATTCATGGAATGTAAGCCAAGTTATCCTCATGTTTCATCCTCATTTTACTCTCTTCCAAGCCACTAAATCCAATGAACTATTCTTCACAGCCAGTATATGAACCATAGTGCTTATATAAAGAGGAGAGCTATACAGATTTGCAATTTATGCTGCAGTGCACAAAAAAAGGTTAAGTGTGCTTTTAACACCAGATCAAAGCATTCAAAGTGTTGTCCTGGGCGCATACAACCTTGAGCTCATCACAGCAGCAAACCAAAGACCAGCCGTCAGATAGCCTGACTAGAAAAAGTACTTGATGGCAGAGCGCAGGTTACCACAATTTATATTATTTCAACAGCTTAGTGGTTTCATGTTTCATGTCTTTGTTAACAGTGAGACATAAGCAACTAACACAGTAAATGAATCTACACATCAATGGCTAGTCCTGTGGAGTCACCTTCTTCAAATTCCTGTGTGTCACCATAACCAGGTTATTCACAACACAATATATGAACACAATATACAAAGCAAGTGTCAATTAATTTGAAGTTATCAAATTTAGTATTTATTTCAATATTTAAACAACTTTACATCAGTTTACCTTGAATCATAAGCCTATCCTTTGCTGACAAAATACAATGTTAGGGTACTTTCTGTCAAAATGTGGGATCTGCACATATTTCTTATTACTCTGGAATAGGAAATATGTTCAACATCAATCCACTTCAGGACACATCACTGAAATACAAGAGAAACTAGTTCTACTTTAATCCACTCTACCAGAAGAAACTGAAGTCAGTACCTCCATCACTAGGGAAGCTCAGGGCCCCACCAAAGATGCCACTCTCCAACTTTAAGCAAAGAATCCTGCAGTGCCAATGAAAAAGATTTATTTTCTTGTATTCTCATTGTTTCAAAGCTCTGGAAACTCAAAGATCAGAGGCTACATCAGCTGGTAAATTCTAAATCAAACTATCAAGATCAATTCGCAAAAGTTCAAGATAGATGCTAACGAATGGAAACATTAATTGAGACAATATGGTATCTGAAACACATCCTTTTATTTGTTTTCACAAGTTGGTAAAGGAAATGAGAAAGAGCTGTTTTAAAATAGTGTGTTTCAAAGCATGGCTACAGTTTTAAAAGCAAATAATGTGATATCTACTGCAGGCAGTAATTGCTGTTTGAGTTGCAGATTTTTTTTTGCAGTAATTTGAGTTATACAACACAGAAACAGAGCCTTCAATCCAACTGACCAGCACAACCCGACAGCCCAATCTGACCAAGTCCCATTTTCCAGCATTTGGCCCACATTCCTCTAAACCTTTCCTATTCATATATTCACGCAGATGCCTTTTAAATGTTGTAATTATACCAGCCTCCGCCATGTCCTCCGGCAGCATATCCATACATGCACAACCCTCTGCGTGAAAAAGTTGCCCCTCAGGTCCCTTTTATATCTTTCCTCTCTCACCATAAACCTATGTCCTCAAGTTTTGGACTCCCTCATTCTAGGAAAAAGACCTTGGTTGCTCTCCCTATCCATTGCCCTTATGATTCCTAAACTGGTAGATGGTCACCTCTCAAATTCTAACACTATAGGAAAATAGCCCCAGTATATTCAGCTTCTCCCTGTAGCTCAAGCCCTCCAGTCCTGGCAACATTCTTGTAATTGTTTTACTGCAACTTTTTAAGTTTAATAACATCTTTTCTGTAGAAGGGCAACCAGAATCGTACACAGTATTCCAAAGGTGGCCTCAATGTCCTGTATAGCTCCAACATGACATGCCAACATCTACACTCACTGCTTTGATCAATGAAGGCAAGCTTGCCATACGCCTTCCTCACAGTCTAAGGGGAAGCTCCTAAGGAACTTAGAGTTTAAATTAGGAGAATTATATGCTGACAGTTTATAAATACTAAGTTGTTCAGTACAAAAACCTGTGCTTTCTATCAATCTGGGCCCGCAGGTCAGACAGTTTAGGAAACCATTTTATAGAGTTTATATAGAGTTTATATAGAACATTACAGCACAGTACAGGCCCTTCAGCCCTTGATGCTGTGCCGACCTGTCATACCGATCTCAAGCCCATCTAACCTACACTATTCCATGTACATCCATATGCTTATCCAATGACGACTTAAGTGGACCTAAAGTTGGCGAATCTACTACCGTTACAGGCAAAGCGTTCCATTCCCTTACTACTCTCTGAGTAAAGAAACTACCTCTGACATCTGTCCTATATCTTTCACCCCTCAATTTAAAGCTATGCCCCCTCGTGCTCGCCGTCACCATCCTAGGAAAAAGGCTCTCCCTATCCACACTATCTAACCCTCTGATTATTTTATATGTTTCAATTAAGTCACCTCGCAACCTTCTTCTCTCTAATGAGAACAGCCTCAAGTCCCTCAGCCTTTCCTTGTAAGACCTTCCCTCCATACCAGGCAACATCCTAGTAAATCTCCTCTGCACCCTTTCCAAAGCTTCCACATCCTTCTTATAATGTGGTGACCAGAACTGAACACAATACTCCAAGTACTACAATTACAAATAACTTAAAAATCAAAGTGGCAATATCACTTCATGTGATCAATGTCTGAGTCTGGAAGGACAGCATCCAGTGAAGGTTTTTTTTCCAATGATCTTGAATTCAGATTGGTTTAATTGGCTGAAGTTGCAGAATTCCTTCTAAAGTGGTGTCCAGATTTTGTCCAATTTTTAAAACTAGGTTACAAGGGAAACTTAGACTAGAGGCAAGGTTTGTTAAACATTGAGTCCGGTTATAGTGCCATGTGTTAGATACTAATAGACTGTAATATTAACAGATAGACTGCATAAAACAGAGGGGTTTTTGTCATGTGACTATTCCTGGATGTGTCAGTTTCAACTTAATGAGGAATTTTGATGGACCTAATCAAAAACCACCATTTATTATACAACATAATTGTTGATCCAATTGCACCACTTACGGTACAATGAACCTCAGTCACTCTTTCTTGGCTGACCCCTGCTTAGGAGATGCACCATCTAACTGCTTTTTTGCATTTATTGACTGTGGGTCACAAAATGGAAGGAGATTCCAGGAGGATAGACACTTTAGTTTTGTCATTAAAATGCAGGAGTTATAGAACTGTAGCTACCTTGTAGCAGATTTAGTCTAATATGTTAAAATAAACAAAAATGCAAAGTTTTAGAACAATTTGTGATCTCATTCAGGTCTTGGGATCCTGACAGTAGTTGGTACCATTTTGGTTAGCTTTGCCTCTATTGTATGCAAAAAGGGTGGTATGTCTTGTAGTGAAGTACACCATGCTATTGTTGAAGCACAGTTTTTTTCAAAGGATCCCTGCTTTGGCATTCTACTAAACCCTTGTATTCATCATGGCCACTGTTCAAAGCCAATGAGGAAGATAAATATCCATTGCAAAGGCGTATTTCCTTTCTAACACTGTACTTCTTGAAGGCTCAAGATCCATATGAGAAAATGAACATGAATTCTAGCTTGTAGCCCAATACATTTGAAGGAGTGCAACATTAACATAGGCATTTTGTTCACTTGAACCAAGAATCTAGGGTAGAATCTTTGACAATCGGACATTCCCTCAATATCTTATTTCATTGCTGATTTAGGCCAAGGTTAACAATTCCAAGACTTGAAATGAAGAAGACTAGCATTCTGGTCCATTGGCAAACATTCCTCAACCATTCATAGGTAAATGGTCATCGTTTTATTACTTTTGTTGGATCTTGTGTGGCAAATGTTTGTCATATTTGCTTTACCACATACAAAATAAAATGCCAGATTTTATCATGTCAATGTAATCTTCCCCATGGATATTCCTCTGTGTACCACACTCAGGCAATTAATTAATTCACAAGCAAAGAACAGGAAATGCTTATTGTATGTAATGTGATTTGAGTTACACCTGGAGTCAAAAAAAAGAGAAATCTTTTCTTTCTTGATAAGTATACTAGCATCTTCTTTTGAATTAAAGTCAAAACCAATTGAATGTTTTGGAGATAGTGAGGACTACAACAATCTATTGATCAGCAAAATAATTGCTCCATTTCTAAACCACTATTTAGTGTTGCCAGTTCTGTGGAATATAATTATACTTGTAATTGCATACTGGAGACTTACTTTCACAACTCTCACTCTAATTTTACAATGAATTGAATTTTAACTAGCTCCTGAATTACTCGTGATATGGATCCAGAAAAATCAGAAATTATTTTCACCTGGCTATTGTGGAAAGATATATTCAGTCATGGTCATTAAGTTTTGTTAGAATCACTTGAGAACATCCAAAACACTTCTGTTATTGCTTGGAGCCCTCCTTAGCTAGTTTCTAAACTTAGACTAGAGTGCTGCCAAACTGAGGGAGTGCCTCAGAGAGATTGTTTTTCCAATGTGTGTGACAGAGAGCCCATCTTTCTTTTGTGTTGTTTCCAGATGGAGGTTAATAATCTGTTATATTTAATCTAATCTATTAATAAGCTTTTCACTATACTCATTGAGTATATGTGACAATAAAGACCAATTCTAATTCTTGGTGCATTTTTTTTGATCAGTTAGCTGTCTGCTATTTTAGCAATGTTCCTCCCTCAACCAACACAAGCTGGTGGGACATCAGTGATGAGGCCCCTGATTGGACAAGATGCTTGCCAGTCAGTACTTTTAGAATCCAACCAGTACATGAACATGGTGGAGGAGGGGAGTTTCATATCCTATGTATATCCCGTCCCATGTCTAGCGCAGAACATAATATCTCAGCCTATATTTCACCAAACAGGAAATCAACATAATCTGAATCAAGGAATTACACAGCAGGGAAACAGACCCTTCGGTCCAATTCATCCATGCTAACCAGATATCCTAAATTAGTCTAGTCCCTTTTATAAGCATTTGGCACATATTTCTCTGAACCCTTGTCATTCATATGCCCTTTTAGATGTCTTTTAAATGTAGTAATTGTACCAACCATCACCACTTCCTCTGGCAGCTTTTACACACATGCACCACCTACTGCATGAAAAAAAATGACCCCTTAGCCCCTTTAATATCTTTACCCTCTCACCTTAAACTTTATAACTTGGACAGGCCTACCCTGGGAAAAAGACTTAGCTATTCATCCTATCTATGCCCCTCATGTTTGTATAAACATCTACAAGGTCACCCCTCAGTCTCCATGCTTCAGGGAAAATAAATCCAGCCTATGCAGCCTTCCCTATAGCTCAAACCCTCCAATCCTGGCAATGTCCTTGTAAATCTCAGAGATACAAGAACTGCAGATGCTGAAGTCAGAGTCAATATAGGGTGGAGTTGGAGGAACATAGCAGGTCAGGTAGCATCAGAGGAGCAGAAAAGTCAATGTTTCGGGTTTACAACCTTCATCAGGACTGGGAGGTGGAAGGGAACTCGGAAATAAATAGATGGAGGATGGAGGGGCTGGGGAAAGGTAGGTGGGGTGGTGATAGCTAGACCTAGGTAGGGGGTTGTGAATAGTTCGCTCTTGATGTCTTATGCAGCCACAACTTGACCTCCCAACTCCTATAATCAATGCACTGACCAATACAGGCAAATGTACCAAACACCTTCTTCTTTGCCTGTCTACCTTTGGCTCCGGTTTGAAGGAATTAATAAATTACACCCAAAAGCATTTTTGTTTGGCAACACTCCCAGGACCTTACCATAAAGTCCTTCCCTGATTTGCCTAACCAAAATGCAACACCTCACATTTCACTAAATTAAACTCCACCTGCCACACCTCAGCCTATCAGCTCAACTGATTAATGTCCCATAGTACGTTGAGGTAACCTTCTTCATTGTCCACCACACCACCAATTTTGGTGTCATCTGCAAACTTACTAACCATTTGTCCTATATTTGCATCCAAATCATTTGTATGAACAACAAAAAGCAGTGGATCCAGTACCAATTCTTGCAGCATATCAGTCACTGGTCACAGGCCGCCAGTCTGAAAAATAATTCTCCAAAACCATCCGCTGTCTTCTACCTTCAAGCCATTTTGTATCAGCAAACTGTAAAATCTCCAAATTTTCCATTCCCTCAAGAAAACTAGCAATAAATAGAAAATTAGATGGTAAAAGATTCTGTAGGTATATGTAAAACAACAGTTAGTGTGAGCATTGGTCAACTTGGACGCTATGACTGGGGAAATGTTAGTGTGAAAAAGCAAATGTCAGGGACTGCAAATAAATACTTCATCTCTGACATATTTGGCATTGTAGCATGTAACAATACCACAAGTTTGGCATTAAACAAATGCATGGCCCTGAGCCCCAGTCTAATTCTGGAAAGTGTTGATTGAAAAATCTTATCAAGGAATATAACATCCAGATGTTTATACTGCTTGAAATGTAATTGCAATGTGGTACAAGATCTGGCACATAAAATACTTGAGTGATTAATTGGACATTCAGGACGCTTTATTGAATATATCTGAAATGGATTTAAATAACTCAAATAGTACTATTTTAGTGATTACATTTGAACTCTCTGGTGTACAAATTGGGTTGCAGTTCAGTAGTAATTGTAGCAAGAACACTAGCTTGAATCAGATACTAAAAAATAATACCCATCTTGTTAGATTTTAAACTGCATCCTCAGTTCATCAACTTGTATAAGAGTGAAAGAGTGAACTAGCATCGCGAGTTAACCTCCTCCCATCAGGTTATAAAAGATTGTTCCGGAGAGGAGCTAATCCGTGTTCAGTTACCAGTTTAGTTGTTCTCATGCCACATTCCATGTAATTAACAATAGTGTGTACTTCCTCTTAAGTATCTTTAACTTTTGTGACAACTGGGACTAATGGGGTTTCATTTTCAGCAAATGAACTGCAATTATGATTGTTTGAAAGTGAACATAAATCCCCACAAAGACAAAAAAAATCAAAGATCTGGATGTAGTGTCAATGCACAACAACTGTAGAGTGAACTATCAATTTTCAGAGCAGAATTAATTGAAATTATGCAAGTTTATTGCATCAAGCTACTCTTAAGATATAAGATAAATGCAACACAGGCTGAAAGTCAGTAATCTGCACAATGAAGCTGCATTAGTAAGTTACAGATTGTCATTACAAATTTTCAGCGTATGTAACTCAGCACCATGCACATTCAACTAACAGACCCAGGCAGGCAGTTTCAGCTGCAATGCAACAAACTCTGCTATATCAAAAATCAGTTACAGCTCACTGCACTACTGTTGACAGGAAGGCTATCAGCAATTCCAGACTCCAGCTGTCAAAGTATGCTTTTTTTAAAAAATTTAGTTATATCAGTATCAATACAGATTTTTAAAATCTCAACAATCATCTGATACCCAGAACAAATTCCTCATTCACTTCATAAATGCAGAACAGGTTGAGATTGACACAGACATATAACAAACCCCAAGCAAACACAGGCCGAAGGAAAAGCATGCACATTGTCGGGGTGAGCAACTGGCTCTACTCTTTGCTATCCTCGAACCAGAATCTAAAGCACTGGAGTTGCAAGGTGCTGCATCACAGCCAGCCTGCTTCAATTCATGAAAGAGTGACGTTCCCTAATCAATCCCCACATCCCAGTGTTGGAATTTCTACTCATTCTTTAAAAAGAACCATAAGGTAATAGCCAAGTGTGGTATACAACACCTCAAACTTGCCACTCCTCAGTAAATAAACTCTTTTTTAACCAACCCCAGGCAGATGGAAGATATTCTTTCATTCAGATAACACTTACAGACACTCATCTCAGGTTTTATGGTCAAGGCTGCATTGATACCAATTTGTCTTTTTCCTGAAAGCATTTAGCAAATTGGTTATGTTCAAAAAGCAAATTAGTATATCTGCTCCAAGATAATTTTGGAAATAATACATTATATTGAAATTATTTCTCCATCAAATAAGCTAATATTTGAAGCAGTGATTACTGCAAATTTTACACGAACAGTGGATGGATCAAAAGGAAAGAGCGTATCAATGGTAACAAAGTGTGGAGCTGGATGAACACAGCAGGCCAAGCAGCATCTCAGGAGCACAAAAGCTGACGTTTCGGGCCTAGACCCTTCATCAGAAACGGGGGATGGGAGAGGGTTCTGAAATAAATAGGGAGAGAGGGGGAGGCGGACAGAAGATGGAGAGAAAAGAAGATAGGTGGAGAGGAGAGTATAGGTGGGGAGGTAGAGGGGGGATAGGTCAGTCCAGGGATGAGGTTAGTAGCTAGGAAATGGAGGTGCGGCTTAGGTGAGAGGAACAACAGGTTAGGGAGGCGGAGACAAGCTGGGCTGGTTTTGGGATGCAGTGGGGGGAGGGGACAAGCAGGGCTGGTATTGGGATGCAGTGGGGCAAGGGGGGATTTTGAAGCTTGTGAAGTCGACATTGATACCATTGGACTGCAGGGTTCACAAGCAGAATATGAAGTGCTGTTCCTGCAACCTTCGGGTGGCATCATTATAGGAGGCCCAGGATGGACATGTCGTCTAAGGAATGGGAGGGGGACTGGGAGGTGCAGTTGTTTATGGCGAACCGAGCGGAGATGTTCTGCAAAGCAGTCCCCAAGCCTCCGCTTGGTTTCCCCAATGTAGAGGGAGCCACACCGGGTACAATGGATATAGTAAACCACATTGGCAGATGTGCAGGTGAACATCTGCATGATATGGAAAGTCATCTTGGGGCCTGGGATGGGGGTGAGGGAGGTGGTGTGGGGGCAAGTGTAGCACTTCCCGCGGTTGCAGGGGAAGGTGCCGGGTGTGGTGGGGTTGGAGGGGAGTGTGGAGCGGACAAGGGAGTCACAGAGAGAGTGGTCTCTCCGGAAGGCAGACAAGGATGGGGATGGAAAAATGTCGTGGGTGGTGGGGTCGGATTGTAGATAGTGGAAGTGTTGGAGGATGATGCGTTGTATCTGGCGGTTGGTGGGGTGGTATGTGAGAACGAGGGGGATCCTCTTGGGGCGGTTGTGGCGGGGGCGGGGTGTGAGGGATGTGTTGCGGGAGACGCGGTCAAGAGCGTTCTCGACCACCGCAGGGGAAAAGTTGCGGTCCTTGAAGAATGTGGACATGTGGGATGTGCGGGAGTGGAATGCCTCATCCTGGGAGCAGATGCGGCGGAGGCGGAGGAATTGGGAATAGGGGATGGAATTTTTGCAGGATTGGACTGCTTCAGTAAAGCTAGGCCAAATGGTGGTCTGCTTTAAGCATCAATGTAGTCTATTTACTTACCGTTAAACTCCTAAATAAACACAACTCAAAGTAAAATAATTAACCGATAAAGGCCTGGCTTCCAGGTCACAACTACATATATCTTTGATTTCAAATGCTAATGTTATTACCTAGTCCTCTCATTGTTTCCAGTCACCACTCTGTCCACAATCTTGTTTCCGAAAGAACATCCTCTCTTGCACTGACATTACATTTACTTAGTATCACAACAAGCAACTGCTGGCAAAATCTGAGCTTTACCACTGTTATTTTCAGAAAGTGCTACTGCATCAGTGAACTTTCCTGTTATGATTACAGATTCCCTGCCCTTAAGCAAAGTAAACAAAGTAAACTAATGTGCAATTATATAATTATTATATTATATTATCTATACTAACTTCTAACTTAAGGGAGCAATTACCCTCCACTGAAAGCATTGTGAAAAATGACTAAAATTCCCAGTTAATTTCAAGTCCATCTACATTTAAGTCAGTTCAAGATGGAGGCTCGGATGAGAAACATGCAATACCCTGCAAACAACATCACAAACCAAGAATAAAGAAATCTATTTCAATACTGCTTTGATAATATCTTATTCAAAAAAGGTTCTGTTTTTAGAAAATACTCCCATATTTAAAAAAAGACACATTCTGGCTCTTGAAAATGCAAACATACACTCGTTAACTGATTCAGCAATCCCAGCAAACGCTGCCAGCTAAACTTAAATGATTCTTAACTGATGAAAAGAATATTTAAGTGCAAAAAATCCCTGTTCTTTACAGTACATTTACAGCATTACTTAGAACTGTGAATACAAACACTGGAACATACATTGTGAGCACACACAATAGAATATATTGTCCGACCACAACACTTCAAGATGCACAAATTTATTTCCAAATCACTACACACTATTCGGCCTAATCAGTTGTATCAGTTTAGTCTTCACAAGCTGTCACTCGGTTTAGATCCCATTGCCATCTGACAAGAGCAAGTTTGCTGCTCACGCATGTTGGCAGCTCTAATTAGAAGTATGCTTGACATCAAACACCTAAATAACTGAAGAGATTGGAGAATTCTTCCCATCCTGATATAATTCCTCAGGCTTCAGCACTGATACTTGAGCCTAAGAGAAAGAAATCCATCTAACCCAGTCTTCAACCAACTTTAGAGAAATGTATCCTCTGCAATCAACTTCAGTATTCCCAGCTCGGCCCTGCGTATCTTTTAAAATCAAATTTAAAACTGGAGTTTGTTCAGCTGTATGCTTTACACTCCAGCTGTTAGGTATTAGAAAGGGGAGTACGGGTATATTGGCAAGACTGGGATTATCACGCTTCTTCAGTCCCTCAGAGATAACGTCGGGATGATTATTCTATAACAGGTTTCTTCACTTAGTAACCTGGAAGTTTTTGAGGTTCACTGTCACTGAAAATTTGCCTTAACTCACACAGGCGAATTTCCTGAACTGAACCCAAGCAGAGCAATGTTGGTTTTTGGCACAAGGGAAGCAATAATATCAGTTAGAAGTAATTTATATCTATTTTCATGGTAATGTTGATGTAATTCACAACTAAGTTGCAAGGGTTCTTGTCAGTTACACTAGTTCAGGGGATTCTGCGTTAGTGTCTAATTGTTCTAATCTTGATCCAGTTTCCTAACTACCCCTAATTCTATAAAATTTGACCTGCTTCATGACGTCCTTTGTTTCTTACTGCTTTTCTAAAATCCATGTACACCCCATCCACTGCATTTCTCTATTGTCTACTTCTGAAAATATCCAAGAGGTTTGGGAACTTCTTGAATTCTATGTTACTTCCTCATCTCAATACATAGAAATAAGTTCTCAGTGAGATACTCTCATGTTAACATGTCTGTAATTACTGAAACTAGCTCTAAATCTAAGTTAAATCAATAAACTGAGCGTTAAGAACTAAAACTGTCCCAGGTCTTTCATGTTGAAGGAAACAATTCATGCCCTAAACATTTCAGCATTTTGTTCTCTCCTCTAATGTTGTCTGACCCGAGTATTTGCAAGACGGGGACCATGTAGACATTACACATTTCCCAATTGTTTTTTTACTATGCAAAAACAATCTGCCCACTGTTACCCAATCTACCCATGCACGGTGGCTCAATAGTTAGCACTGCTGCCTCAAAGCACCAGAGATCCAGGTTCAATTCCACCCTCTGGCAACTTTGTGTGTGGAGTTTGCACATTCTCCAGGTGCTCCGGCTTCCTCTCACAGTCCAATAAAAGTGTGCAAGCTACGTGGATTGGTCACGGAAAACTGCCCATAGCGGGAGGGATGTGTAGATTAGGTGAGTTATAGAAGCATGGGTCTGGGTGGGATGTTGAGAGAGTCCTTGTGGGCTTGTTGGGCCGAAGGGCCTGTTTCCACACTGTAGGAATTCTAGGATAATTCATGGTCAACCAGATATTTTAGAAGTTGAAGGAATAATGTCATCGATGTTGAATTGCTAAATAATAAATAAACTGAAGGAGAACTTGTTTCATAAGACTGAAAAATTTCTCTTCCAAGCAAGAAAAATTACAGATCAGTGATGGGACACTCAATTGTGCTACAGAATATAGCGGGACAATTTTGTGTTGGTAAAGACCAACAATAATTTGTCAGATCCTGATTTTTCCCTAGAATCACAAAGGTGTAATCCAACTCATGAAGCTTCCCTCGGCTCTTCCGTTCCACAACGTAATGAGGTGTATTGCGCTTTCAGCAGGCAGGTGTGCTGCTGTTGATTAGCTTAGCTTTGAACAATGTCACCTGCCACTGACCAAATATTAGGTAGATGGTACTTAATCTGTTACTTGTTCAGCGAATTTATCAGAACACAGTTGACCAAGCAACAGTCAGATAAAATTAAAAAGTAAGTCGCAGCATTAAATCAACATGAGCAATTTCTTTGAAAGTGTTAACCAAAGACTACTTGCACCATGGGAACAAATTACATGTAGTATAACACATCACAAGAACATGACGTGCATTTATCATACAGTAGTACGCAGCAGATGACAAGCAGTTCAAGGCTAGAACAAAATAGAGGTAGTCAAATCAATACACCCACATCTTTGTATCAGAGATAATGGGAACTGCAGATGCTGGAGAATTCCAAGATAATAAAATGTGAGGCTGGATGAACACAGCAGGCCAAGCAGCATCTCAGGAGCACAAAAGCTGACGTTTCGGGCCTAGACCCTTCATCAGAGACGGGGATGGGGAGAGGGAACTGGAATAAATAGGGAGAGAGGGGGAGGCGGACCGAAGATGGAGAGTAAAGAAGATAGGTGGAGAGAGTATAGGTGGGGAGGTAGGGAGGGGATAGGTCAGTCCAGGGAAGACGGACAGGTCAAGGAGGTGGGATGAGGTTAGTAGGTAGATGGGGGTGCGGCTTCGGGTGGGAGGAAGGGATGGGTGAGAGGAAGAACCGGTTAGGGAGGCAGAGACAGGTTGGACTGGTTTTGGGATGCAGTGGGTGGGGAGGAAGAGCTGGGCTGGTTGTGTGGTGCAGTGGGGGGAGGGGACGAACTGGGCTGGTTTAGGGATGCAGTAGGGGAAGGGGAGATTTTGAAACTGGTGAAGTCCACATTGATACCATATGGCTGCAGGGTTCCCAGGCGGAATATGAGTTGCTGTTCCTGCAACCTTCGGGTGGCATCATTGTGGCACTGCAGGAGGCCCACGATGGACATGTCATCTAGAGAATGGGAGGGGGATTGGAAATGGTTTGCGACTGGGAGGTGCAGTTGTTTGTTGCGAACTGAGCGGAGGTGTTCTGCAAAGCGGTCCCCAAGCCTCCGCTTGGTTTCCCCAATGTAGAGGAAGCCGCACCGGGCACAGTGGATGCAGTATACCATATTGGCAGATGTGCAGGTGAACCTCTGCTTAATGTGGAATGTCATCTTGGGGCCTGGGATAGGGGTGAGGGAGGAGGTGTGGGGGCAAGTGTAGCATTTCCTGCGGTTGCAGGGGAAGGTGCCGGGTGTGGTGGGGTTGGAGGGCAGTGTGGAGCGAACAAGGGAGTCACGGAGAGAGTGGTCTCTCCAGAAAGCAGACAGGGGTGGGGATGGAAAAATGTCTTGGGTGGTGGGGTCGGATTGTAAATGGCGGAAGTGTCGGAGGATGATGCGTTGTATCCGGAGGTTGGTAGGGTGGTGTGTGAGAACGAGGGGGATCCTCTTAGGGCGGTTGTGGCGGGGGCGGGGTGTGAGGGATGTGTTGCGGGAAACACGGGAGACGCGGTCAAGGGCGTTCTCGATCACTGTGGGGGGAAAGTTGCGGTCCTTAAAGAACGTGGACATCTGGGATGTGCGGGAGTGGAATGTCTTATCGTGGGAGCAGATGCGGCGGAGGCGGAGGCGGAGGAATTGGGAATAGGGGATGGAATTTTTGCAGGAGGGTGGGTGGGAGGAGGTGTATTCTAGTTCTCTAGATGACATGTCCATCATGGGCCTCCTGCACTGCCACAATGATGCCACCCGAAGGTTGCAGGAACAGCAACTCATATTCCGCCTGGGAACCCTGCAGCCATATGGTATCAATGTGGACTTCACCAGTTTCAAAATCTCCCCTTCCCCTACTGCATCCCTAAACCAGCCCAGTTCGTCCCCTCCCCCCACTGCACCACACAACCAGCCCAGCTCTTCCACCCCACCCACTGCATCCCAAAACCAGTCCAACCTGTCTCTGCCTCCCTAACCGGTTCTTCCTCTCACCCATCCCTTCTTCCCACCCGAAGCCGCACCCCCATCTACCTACTAACCTCATCCCACCTCCTTGACCTGTCCGTCTTCCCTGGACTGACCTATCCCCTCCCTACCTCCCCACCTATACTCTCTCCACCTATCTTCTTTACTCTCCATCTTCGGTCCGCCTCCCCCTCTCTCCCTATTTATTCCAGTTCCCTCTCCCCATCCCCGTCTCTGATGAAGGGTCTAGGCCCGAAACGTCAGCTTTTGTGCTCCTGAGATGCTGCTTGGCCTGCTGTGTTCATCCAGCCTCACATTTTATTACCCACATCTTTGTGATCAGTTGTAGAACAGCAGTAGTCTGGGCAAAGTCACGGTAATATGGACATGCAATGCAGGGAATGAGTTGCAGTCTGATGTTGTTTATACATATATTAATGGTCAACCCCTGGATAGAAAGAGGTGTCTGCTGAAGTCACAGCTAGGCCATAAACTAATAATAACCCAATACCATACAGGATTAGAAGTTCTAATTCATTCAACATAGTCAAAGTCCAGTTTCAAGGGAGAGCAACTAACCAAAGTACAACTCTCCATTTTTAAGTCAGCTCCCATAAAAGATTCATCAAGTTTATCAACACCTAGATATGGTGCATACAATGTAGATGTGCAGGAAAGATCCAACATTAATGTTCTGAAGTAGGGTCACTGAATTTGAAATGTTAACACTGTTTTCACTTCACCAATGCTGCCAGACCTGCCCGGTTTCTCCAGAAATTTGTTTTTGTTTTCTTCAGATCTCCAGCATCTGGAGTTGTTTGTTTTATTTTAGGGTACAATGTGGGTTAGATCGAGTAAAGTTTTCATAGTAGAACATAAGGAATAGTTGTAGGAGTATAGCCAGGTGAGCCTGCTCCACAATTCAACATAATCATAGCTGATTCTAGATTTCAACTCCACTTTCCTGTCTGTTCCCATATCCTTGCCAAACCAAAATCTTCATTTCAGCCTTAAATGCATCCGCCAGTGGGGCAACCCTGACTTTCCGAGACAGAATTCCAAGGATTCACAATCCTTTATGTGGTACAATTTCTCTCAATTTAGTCCTAAATAATTTGCCCCCTCTCCTGAGTTTGCACCTCCAACTTGTTTCCACTGGTCAGTGAATTGGCAATCCCTTAGCATTACCACTCTTGAGCCCCTCTAGAAAACTGTACATTCTGATGATATTGCCTTATTCTTTTAAACACGAGAATGTAGATCCAAGTTGCTCAGCCTCTCAAAGTAAGATACGTTAACATGTTAGTCGTAAAAATGAAACCATTGAGCTATTCGCATAAAGACATGTACCAACATCACATTCCCACCTGTGCCTGCTATAAAGTGGTATCACATTCCACTATTCTATTCTAACAAGTCAACAACCAGGAGGTTGAGTTCATAACTGAAGCAATAGCATATCAACGTCTCCCTCCTACAAGCCAAAGTTTCCATTTGCTTCAAGAAGACTACTACATCATCCCTGTACCTAAGAAAGTAAATGCAATGTGCCTTAATGACTAGCGCCCATGGGATCCGACGCCAATAATCATGAAGTGCTTTGAGAGGCTAGTCATGACCCCCATCAATTCCAGACTCCTAGCCTGCCTTGATCCACTACAATTTTCCTACCAAAGCAATGGATTGGTCCACAACAGATGGCCATATCCCCAGCCCTGTACTCATCCCTGGGCCATCTAGACAAAGCCACCTATGTCTGACTCCTGCTCACTGACTACAGCTCTGCCTTCAACACCATATCCCTTTCAGACTAAACTTAAAACTCTGACCTTGGACTCGGGTCCGTCCTCTGCAACTGGATCCTCAACTTTTTGATCCACAGACCGCAGTCAGTGAAGATAGGTATGTGCACCTCCTCCACAACAACACTCAACACTGGAGACCCCCACCCCACCCCAAAGATGCATCCTCAGCCCCCAGCTAAACACCCTGTACACCCACGACTGTGTTGCCAAATTCCGAATGGACACCACCTACAAGTTCACTGATGACACCGGTGTAGTGGAACAGATATCTAACAACGAGTCAAAACACAGAAGGGAGATAAAGGGCTAGGTAAAATGTTGCAATGAAAACAATCACCCTCTTAACATCTCCAAAATTAAATAATTGATCAATGACTTCATTAAGGAGGAGGACACATTCCCGTCTACATCAATGGAACTGAAATTGAGGGGGCGGAGGGCATCAAGTTCCTTAGAGTGACAATAATTGACAACCTGTCCTGGGCTTCCCACCTGGATGTGACAGTCACGAAGGCACAACAATGTCTCCTCTTCCTCAGGCGGCTCAGGAAGTTTAGCATGTCCAGATGCACCACTGAAAACATACTGTCCAGGTGCATAACAGTCTAGTATGGCAACTGCTCTGCCCAGGATCTTAAAAAAACTACAGAAAGTGGTGTGCACAGCACAGACCCTCACGGACGCCAGTCTTCCTTCCATAGTCTATTTACACAGCTTGCTGTTCCGGAAAGGCTGCCAACAAAGACCCATCGCACTCTGGCAATGACTCCTGAAAATACTTCCATCAGGCACAAGATACAGAAGCCTGAACACATGCATGAACAGGTTCAGGAATAGCCTCTTCCCAGCCAGTAGTAAACTGACGAATGGACTCTCTAGCCTCAAAAATGCTGATCTTGCTTACATTGATGTAACCTAGCACACGCCATGTGAAATATAATCTGTATGCCTCTGTCTAAGTTTTTTACAATCTTTGTTCTATATATCCTTGCTTACTGTGAACTGCCTGTACTGCTCATAAACTAAGCTCTTCACTGTACTTTGGTACGTGTAACAATAAATCAATGATAACATAAAATAATCACGTCGGACATTTGGCTCCTTGAGCCTATTCCACTTTTCAATAAGATCCTGGTTGATCTCATTATGGTTTGAATTCAATTTTCCTGCCTACCCAAATGACCTTAGATTTTCATCAATTTAGAGATCTGACTAGCTTAGGTGGCTGCATGGCTGCAATGTGGTGCAGTATAATCCTAATGACAAGGGTTCAAAGAGACCTGTCTACTCAGAGAATCCCTACAGTGTGAAAGCAAGCCATTCAGCCCATCGAATCCACAGTGACCCTCTGAACAGCATCATACCCAGGCACACCCATCCTTGTAGCTCTGCAGTTGCCATGTCTAATCTACCTAGTCTGCACATTTTTAGACTGAGGGCGGAAACCAGAGCATCCAGAGGAAACCAATGAAGATACAGGGAGAATACACAAATTCCACACAGACAGACAAGTCACCCATGGGTGGAAGTGAACCTGGGACCCTGGTGCTTTGAGGCAGCCTGTGCCAACCACTGAGCCACCATACAGCTCCTCAGCTACACAACCAATTCTCTGTCTGTAATGGACAGATATCTTATTTCTTCACAATGAGGAGTAATTTAGGTCAGTAATTAGCCAATCAAAAATCTGTTAAGTCAGTCGTGAAATTATTCAATGCCACGTCCTCCGATGTTCACGGAGGAAGAATGGCCCTCTGACAGAAGAAAATCCTCATCTCCACCTTAAATGGAAAACCCTTTGTTTGCAAAATGATGTTCCATAATTATAGATTTTCTGAGGGAATACATCCCCATAGTACTACACTATCAAGGCCATTTGATCATATGTTTCAATAAAGGTGCCTTCTGCCTCTCTGCCAGGAGCCCGAGTTCAAGTCCCACCTGCTCAGAGGAGTGTAATACCAAATTCAGAGGCTGTCTCTCATTCTTCTAAACTCCCATAAATATAGACTCAGTCTGTTGAGGTTGGTTGGCTCGCCGAGCTGGTTTGTTGTTCTGCAGACATTTCGTTACCATCCTTGGTAACATCCTCAATGCGGCCTCTGATAAAACGTCTGTGTGTTTTCCCGCCTGGTTTTAAAATCTCTGGGGTCTATTGTGATGGGATCTTGTAGTAGCACTTGTCGTAGGAACTAAAGACCCAGTCCCCGCCATGGACAGGACCAATGACATCTAGAAGATCCTCTGCAGAGACTGCGAGAAACATTACATCGGACAAACAAAGGAAAATAACAACAAGAGTACATGAATACCAACTGGCTACAAAAGACATGACCAATACTCACTCATCTCAATCCACATGGACAAGGAGAGTCACAACTTCGACTGGAACAACACCAAGATCCTGGGACAGGCTAAGCAGAGACAAGCATGAGAATTCCTGGAAGCATGGCACTCCACAAAGCCGGCTATTAATAAACACATTGAACTCGACCCCATATATGTTCCACTACACAGGAAACCGGCAATCCATCACAACGGATCCCAGAGTTTAAAAACCAGAAGGGAAAACACACTGACGCTTCATCAGAGGCTGCACTGAGGATGTTACCAAGCATGGTAACGAAACGTCTGCAGATCAACAAACCAGCTCGGAGAGCCAACCAACCTTAACACCCACAAACCGAGCTACAGATCAACTCCAAAACCTTATAGACTCAACCTTTTCTCTTTATTCAAACCCTGCATTCCAGGAACTGTCTGAAAGTCTTCCATTGCAAAAAGGTTCTCCGTAAGTGGCTACAACTGTTTGCAATGCTCTGAAGGTGGTGTCACAAATAACCTTGTACAACTGGTCAGGAGTAGGCCATTTGCCCCTTGCCATTTGCAAAGGTCATGGCTGAACTGATATTCTTTCCTCCAGCAAGTTATGTCCACAGACACTACTACTTTTTGGCATCTCACGATATGTTGAGCTTAATATTCCAGTGTGTAGCCCAAGTACTCTGGCACTCTTTCCATTTACAAACACATTAACAAATTTCAACAATTAACACAAGCAAGCTGATAAATGCATAAAGGTGTGAATTATACAATTCATAGCAACCAGCTCCACCAGCTGAAGAAATAAAACTGTGTAAATACATGGCTAAAAGAGTGGTGTGGGAAAGTGGGGTTCCTTTTCATGAGGCACTGGCATCAGTATTGGAACAAGAGGGATCTGTACCATCAGGAGAGTCTCCACCTGAATGGAGCTGGCTCCAATGTTCTAGCAAAAAGGGTAAATAGGCTGGTCAATAGGACTTTAAACTAGAATGGGGGGTAGAGGAGGGACTGGTTAAACTTGCCCCAGTAGAAAACAATGCAGCAGGTTAACATCTGTAGTGGTGGATTCAACTACATGGAAAAATATTAAAGAAATGACAGGGAAGAACTCAGGAGAGGTTATTAAAGTCTCCAGCACAGACACAAATAGGACAGTGTGTTTAGAATGGTCTAGCAATCAAACACTGGAAAAACGAATGACAGTGAGAACAGGGAGGGTTAATACAGGACTGAAGGTGTTATATCTGAATGTGAGCTTGTGGCACAGATCAAAACTGGTAGGCATGACGTGGTAGGCATCACAGAGACGTGGCTGCAAGGGGATCAGGATTGGGAACTGAATATCCAAGGATATACATCCTATCGAAAAGAGAGGCAAGTGGGCTGAGGTTGCCTTATTAGTGAGAAATGAAATTAAATCAATTGGAAGAAACGAAGTAGAGTCAGATAGTGTAGAATCTGAGTGGATAGGATTGAGGAACCGCAAAGGTTTTTTAAAAAAAGCCATAGTTGGAGTTGTGTACAGGCCGCCAAACAGTAATCAGAAGCTGGGGCGCAAGGTACACCAGGAGATAGAAAAGGTGTACAAGAAAGGCAAAGTCACAGTGATCATGTGGGATTTCAAGATGCAGGTGGACTGGGAAAAATCACGTTGGTAGTGGATGGCAAGAAAAGGAGTTTGTAGAATGTCTATGAGATAGTGTTTTGGAGCAGCTTGTGATGCAGCCCACAAGGGAACAAGCAATACTGGCTTTAGTGTTGTGCAATGAGGCAGACTTGATAAGGGAGCTTAAGGTAAAGGAACCCTTTGGAGGCAGTCATCATAACATAGAATTTACTCTGCAAATTTGAGGAGGAAAAGATAGAATCAAAAGGTAACTGTATTACAGCAAAATAAAGGTGACTACAGAGGTACGAGGGAGGAATTGGGCAGAATTGATTGGAAGAGGAGCCAAGCAGCGAAACTGCAATGGCAGGAGTTTCTGGGAGTAATTCAGGAGATCCAGCAAAAATTCATGCCTAGGAAAAAGCAGCATGGTACAGGGAAGATGACTAAGGAAGACAGCGATAGCATAAGAGCAAAAGAGAAAGCATATAATGTGGCAAAGGACAGTGAGAAACCAGAGAACTGGGAAGCATACAAAGACCAAAAGCGGGCAACCATAATAAAAGAAATAAGGAGGGAGAACATTACATGTGAGGGTAAGCTAGCCAGTGAGATAAATGAAGACTATAGGAGTTTCCTTAGATATATAAAGGGCAAAAGAGAGACAAAAATAGACGTTGGACCACTGGAAAATGACGGTGGATAGTAGGTGAGGAGCAATGAAATGGCCGAGGAACTGAATAATTACTTCAAGTCAGTCTTCATGGTGGAAGACATGAGTAATCTCCCAAAAATTCAAGAGAGTCAGGGGGCAGAGCTGAGCTAGAAAAATCGCTAACATGACACCCCTGTTTAGATTAGATTAGACTAGATTCCCTACAGTGTGTAAACAGGCCCTTCGGCCCAACAAGTCCACACCGCCCCTTAAAGCATCCCACCCAGGGCCACCCCCCTATAACCCACACACCCCTAAACACTACGAGCAATTTAGCATGGCCAAACCACGTTGCCTGCACATCTTTGGACTGTGGGAGGAAACCCACGCAGACACGGGGAGAATGTGCAAACTCCACACAGACAGTCGCCCGAGGCTGGAATCGAATTCAAGTCCCTGGCACAGTGAGGCTGCAGTGCTAACCATTGAGCCACCATTTAAAAAGGGAGTAAGAAAAATGTCAGAATATTACAGGCTGCTTAGCCTAACCTCGGTCGTGGGTAAGATTTGAATCAGTCAGCATGGTTTCATCAAGGGGAAGTCATGCATGACAAATCTGGTAGCATTCTTCGAGGAATTAACAAGCAGAGTAGACTAAGGGGAGCCAATTGATGTTATCTACCTGGATGTCAAGCCTCTGGCAAGGTGCCGCACAGGAGGCTGCTGAGTGAGATAAGGGCCCATGGTGTTAGAGGCAAGGTGCTAGCATGGATAGAAGACTGGCTATCTGGCAGAAAGCAGAGATTGGGGATAAAAGGGTCTTTCTCAGGAAGGCTGCCAGTGATAAGAGATGTTCCACAGGGGTCAGTGTTGGGACCACAACTTTTCACTTTATAGATTAATTATCTAGATAAAGGAACTGTGGGAATTCTGGCTATGTTTGTAGATGATACAAAGACAGGTGGAGAGACAAGTAGCATTGAGGAGGTAGGGATGCTGCAGAAGGATGTGGACAGGTTAGGAGAGTGGGCAAAGAAGTGGCAGATGGAGGACAACATGGGAAAGTGTGAGCTCATGCACTTTGGTAAGAAGAATAAAAGCATGGACTATTTTCTAAATGGGAAGAAAATTCAGAAGTCTTAAGTGAAAAGAGACTTGGGAGTTCTGGTCCAGGATTCTCTCAAGATGAACTTGCAACCTAGCCTAGGCTGTATCCAAGTCTCAGACTCTCATTGTTAGATCATAAAATTCCTCCAGTGTAGAAACAGGCTCTTCAGCCCACCAAGTCCAGACCGTAATCCACTTAATCTCCACATCCCTGAACATCACGTGCAATTTAGCATGGCCAATCCACCCAGTCTGCACATCTTTGGACTGTGGGAGGAAACCCACACAGCAGGGAGAGAATGTGCAAACTCCACACAGACAAGGTTGGAATCGAACCTGGGTCCCTGGTGCTGTGAGGCAGCAGGGCTGACCACTGAGCCACCATGTGCTCTGAATAATAGAGAGGCTTTCTGAAATTGTCGACAGTTCTGGGTGCTACACTTTGGACATGCTGCTGACAGTGTGAGAGAGATTTGCGGGCATGGTTCCAGGGATGAAAAATTTCAGTTATAGAACATAGAACATTACAGCACAGTACAGGCCCTTCTGCCCTCGATGTTGTGCCGACCTGTCATACCGATCTCAAGCCCATCTAACCTACACTATTCCATGTACGTCCATATGCTTGTCCAATGAAGACTTAAATGTACCTCAAGTTGGCGAATCTACTACCGTTGCAGGCAAAGCGTTCCATTCCCTTACTACTCTGAGTAAAGAAACTACCTCTGACATCTGTCCTATATCTTTCACCCCTCAATTTAAAGCTATGCCTCCTCGTGCTCGCCATCACCATCCTAGGAAAAAGGCTCTCACTATCCACCCTATCTAACCCTCTGATTATTTTATATGTTTCAATTAAGTCACCTCTTAACCTTTTTCCTCTAATGAAAACAGCCTCAAGTCCCTCAGCCTTTCCTCGTAAGACCTTCCCTCCATACCAGGCAACATCCTAGTAAATCTCCTCTGCACTCTTTCCAAAGCTTCCACATCCTTCTTATAATGCGGTGACCAGAACTGTACACAATACTCCAAGTGCGGCCGCACCAGAGTTTTGTACAGCTTCACCAATAACCTCTTGGTTCCGGAACTCGATCCCTCTATTAATAAAAGCTAAAACACTGTATGCCTTCTTAAATTTGTGAATTTGGGATTGTTTATCTTGGAGAGGAAAATGTTAAGAGGAGATCTGATGAAATTTTTCAAAATCTTGATGAGTTTGGGTAGAGTATATAGATAAACTATTCCTGCTTATAAACAGAACGTGAACAAGGGGCCACCCATTTAAGCTAATTTGTAAAAGAAATAAATGTGCTCTGAGAAGAAACTGTGGTTATCAGACAAGGTGGTCAATTTGCAAAACTGTAACTTGGTCCTTTTCTTTGTGTGCATACATTCAAATAATACAGCCAAGGAATATGTAAAGATTTGTGTTGGCCTATATTTATATGCTTTCGTTCGCTGAGTTACTTTTTAAAAAATATACCCTCCCACATTGTGCTGATGAGCAAGTGTCAGCCTGTGCACAGTTATCTTGTTGCTTAGAATCAAGCTCAAGTTGGCATCTGAGGTGGCAAAGATTACACACTCATACGGTGAGCCAGTTACAGTTCAAGAATCATAGGATCAGCCCAACAAGTCCACACCAACCCTCACAGCTTCCCACCCAAATCCATCACCTTACAACCCACTTAAACTACGCACTCCTGAACACTATGGGCAATTTAGCATTGCCAGTTCACCTAGCTTGCACATCTTTGGACTGTGGGAGGCAACCAGAACACCCAGAGGAAACTCATGCAGACACCGGGAGAACGTGCAAACTCCAGACAGACTGCCACCAGAGGCTGGAATTGAACCTGGGTCCCTAGCACTGTGAGGCAGCAATGATAACCGCAGAGCCACCATGCTGCCTCAGTTATTCATTCCTTGATGAGAAACCAATACCTTGAAGTGTAGCTCCAGCATTTTGCTATATTATTAACTTGTTAGCCATCTGAACAGATTCTCAGATGCTTATTGCGACTCTGGAAGAATAACATGTCGAGTGGCTTGTGCCAAACCTGTATTAACATTATGATGGGATATGGGAGAATGCTTGGATATTCTAAGTTGTGATTTCATGGTTTGCAAATTTGGTCAGAAATCATGGATAACTTCATTAAATAGTTCATTATTTTTAAACACTAACATGTGTTATTAAAATTTAAGCCTCCTCTATCTCAGTGAGTTTAGAGTGAGTCATTGAGCAATACAGACCAGCCAAGTCACATGTTTAAGTACTGATGTGCATCAGTTCTCATGTTGGTGCCAAGGATTTCGGAGATGTCCATAGCACTTTGAATAAGGAGACAAAGTTTGGCTGAAGTTGAAAGCCCTCATTGATGTCTAGTGAGCCCTACAGGAAGTGAATACTGAATGAGATCAGGATCGGTAAAGCTCTTAGTAATTGAGTAGTTTCCCATTGTTTTCAGTTTGGATTCGTACAAAATCAGTAGCAAGGGCCTGCATTTAGGTAAATTTCCATAATATGAGACAACCCAATATTGAGGCACAACACCCCTCAATCCATCAGTCAATCTATTCAACACAAAATTCATTCACTTGGGGCGTATATTTACCACATTTTGAATACATTTTCAAAATAGTAGTAGTCATCTTTATTTTAAAAACTGAGCTGAAATGAGGACAACTGTGCTTCTTTTTAGAAAAGGTTTGAAAAAGTGTCTGCAATTGTGAAAGCAAGTAACTTGACATTTTCAATCAACTTGTTCAGAAATGTTTTGACACCCCTTCGATGGAGGTAAGACTTGAATCTTCCGGGCTCAGAGCAAGGGACATACCTCTACGCTACAAGAGCTCTTGCGCGTAACCTGATACCCAAGGCACTCATTGTAAACAGCTGTTTGAGAAAGAACTAATTGAAGTTCAAATTGCAGGTCATCTGGACTTAAGGGTATGTTCTGACAAAACTCATTAGTAACAAAAATTCATTGGTTTGTGGAGCAGTAACACTTATCCACAACTTTGCTTGCCAGTAACTAAGAGATTTGGTTGTCAGATGGCTGAGCAGCTTGATGTTGGAAACGTGTTGAAAGAGAGGGAGAAAAGAAATGTGCAGATCTTCTCCCCTCCCAGAAACAGCCTGTTAAAATTTCAGTTTAAAGCTTTACAAAATGTCTCCTGCAGCTATTGCTGTAAGCTGTGACTTTAGAATTGATGAATCAGAAAAACTTTACATGGTAATTAGTTACTCAGTAGTACTTCTAAATCCTGTGGGAATGAGACTGGGGGCTGCAGGGAGGATGAGCAAACAGACCATAGCACTGTATGGGACCCATTGAAGAGGGGGGAGAAAGGAGAAATGTAGTTATAATTGAGAACAGTATCATAAAGGGAATAGAAACTATTCTTTGTGGCTTGGATTGAGAGTCTGGAAGGTTGTGTTGCTGTCTGGCGCCCAGGCTCAGGAAATCTTATCTGGGCTGCAAAGGTACCTGGAATGGGAGGGGAAAGATCCCATTATCATGGTCCACGTAGGTACCAACGAATAGGTTGAAAGAAGTTCTGCTGAAGAAATATGAGCAGCCAGGAGCCAAGCTAAAAAGCGGAACCAAAAAGGCAGTAATCTCTGGATTACTACTTGATCCACGAGCAAACTAAAGGAAGAACATATAAACACAGCTGAATTCAATGTCAAACATAATACGCCAGTTGGTAAAGAACACTAAGAATGAAACTATGAACAAAGATTGGAATACTAGTATCAAAAAGACTTGACTGTGAAAGTCAGGATTGGCGAAAGCAATAGAATGATAGATAAAGCCGAACCAAGCATAGCATTAACAAGAAATAATTTTACGGAGAAAGCGGAAAGCTTTGGAAAGAAAAATGGATGTTGACAACTTAGTCCTAGTAGCGATTCATTTTTACCTTGTCTTCACGGAGAAGGCTTATCTGCAAATTATGGTTAACTGGCATGGGCATATTCAAGAACATACTGCCATGGATATCTTTAGCACAAACGCAACTGCAGTTTTAACAAATGCACGCCAGATAAAGTTTACTGTGCAGATGATTAAACTGCAAGGGGTGACAAACATCAGGATTTTTTTTGTTGCTGCATACATGTCTGGAAGTGAAAAACTTGGCTTGTTATTCATCAGCAAATTCAAAAAGTCAAGGCGTTTACACCATACCAATTATTTGCCTGTCAACCATCAAACAAGCCAGAAGACCAGGATGACATCAACAATTTGCACTTCTTCACTTCAACAACTGGATCACCATGTGCAGCATAAAAACATATGGGTAATTGCTCAGCTCGTAATATTGTCCCAGGGCTAAAATATAGAATTTTTTTTCTCCTATCCATACAACTTCAGTTACCTAACAAATGGGCCAAAGTATAAATGGAAATTTAACATGTTTTTGTACATGAGTTTTGTCTCAAATCTGTTGAAAACGTCGATGTAGACTTCACCCTGAAGAATGTCTAGGCTATGGCAAAGCAGGAAGCAATCTGGAAATGCTTTATGCTGCAATTTTGTTTACTGCTAATAATAACGGTTTCAATGGATTTTCAATCTGTGATGTAGGAGATGGTGTCACATTACAATCTTATCAAAATTTGGATTAGAAAGAGAGAGAGAATTTCGACTGCTGCGGCTACTGTTCATGATGCTAAACCTTGTGTTATACCAGTGAATGGCAGCAGCTTCTGAGGTGGTGGATTAGGCACAGATGGAAGCTGAATGTCTGCACTTTACCAGTGTCAAAGCATCCCAATAAATTAGACTCATTGTATGACAATTTTCAATAAGCTGCCCATACAAACGAAAAAGCATTTGAGGTACTGGGTCAGACTTCCTGCCTTGTAAAGAAAGAGGAATTGTCAAGCATGGAGCAACCGTCATTGAAAATTATTTTCAAAGCTAACTGATTTGTCTATGGTTGCCAATGTTTTAGACTAATATCCCGTTAATTGTATTTTGTTTTAAAGCAGTTCCACAAATAACAAGTTTTAGGATTTTCTGATTTTTTTTGTTATTGTTGACCTGGTTTACAAGGGCCCAGAGGTGTCAATGTAACACAGTAATACTGTGCCAATGACAGCGTAGACTTTAAGTCTCCTTATCTCAAAGTGATTAGAATGGTTCCAGCAACATTCGTAGATTGATTCTAGGGGTCAAACATTGTCTGTTGGCACAGTCTGTCCAATTGCTTAATGGTAAATAGCCTTCAGAAGGATGAGAAATGATCTGATGGACCGCACAAAATTATTGAGAGGTTTTTTTCAAGGTCAGGATTGTGAGGCTGTTTCCTCTGCTTTGAAAGTTTAAAACTAGGGTCCATGTAGAGATGATAAGCCAGTGATTTAGAACTGAGTTTGAAAGAAATCTTTTGCTCTCAAGGTTGTGAGTCTTTTGAAATTCTGTATCCAAGAAAAACAGTAAATGTATCTGTAAATGTTTGGTTATTGAATATACTCAAGGCAGAGGTCAATTAGATGTTTGAATACTAAGGAAATGTGGGCTTAAGATGAGAAACTGAAGCCCTACATTCCAGAAACTGGGTGACAAAAGATCAGATTGGAGCCTCGTATTGCATGTTTTTATTTAAAAAGATGGCCAATAAAAAACAGACCTCCTGTCCTAACCACTAGAGTTTCTGGTCCTATTTATAATTTTCCAGTCAAACAATTGGATATGTTATGACATACCTCCGTTGCCATCAAATCTTTAAATGGGACTTGAGCTTGGACCTTCTGCACCAGAGGTAGTGTCATTACACTGTGCCACAATACATTAAAATTACTGAAATAGCAGCAATTCAATGAACCTGTTCAGTCTGTTGTGACACACCTGTGGTGGGTGTGGCTTGAATCCAGATCCCTGGCACTGAGAAAGTGAGGAACCTAGTTCATATTTGAGAAATTGAATTTATACAAGTAAACGTTTTAATAGCTGAAAAATATTGGGTGTGGGTAATAGTAATTGAGGGAAGCACCTGTTTCCTTCATCAATGAAAACAGGTATGAATGTAATCTGAAGATGGAATATATATGACTCAAAGCATTAATCCTGTTTCTTTTTCATCAAATGCTGCCAGTCCTGCACTTTTCCAGCACTTTCTGGTTTTATTTCAGGTCTCCAGTATTCACAGTATTTTACTACTTTCCTCATTTTCTTGTCGTCTCATTTCATTTGTCACTAATAGATTTCCTATAATCTGTCACTCATCTGTCAATCTCATGGCCTTCCATTGTCTGTCTTGTATGTTGTTTCTATGGCCTCTTGTACTCTCTCATATTATTGATCTTTGCATTCTGCCTTGAGTGTTCTCTCAGTCTTTCATTATCTTACTCTGTCTGCATTTTCTCTTTCCTCCCACCTCTGCATCCAAACGGAATAATTGCTCAATTAGATTTTTGCAGGACATATTGGTTGCATGTTAATCTTGGTGACTGGTGGCTGCAAATAGAAAGTATTGCTTTATGGAATCTGGAAGCCATTATAAATTATTGCTGAATCTACTTCATGAGTTTGATGCTAGAGTTGTATTTGCTGGAATATTTGCAAGGTTCTTAATACTTAAAAAAAAAAGGAGATCCATCCAAGACCATAAGGCATATGAGCAAAAATTAGGCCATTTGGCTAATCGAGTATGCTCCGCCATTCAATCATGGTTGGTAAGTTCTTCAGCCCGATTCTCTTACTTTCTCCCAGCAACCCTTGATCCCCTTGGTAATCAGAAACTTATCTCAATCTTAAATGTACTCAGTGGCCTGGCTTCCACAGCCTTCTGTGGCAGTGAATTTCAACGAGAGTGGTGAACCGATGAAGGTGTTTCTCCTTATCTCCATTCTAAAAGGTTTTCCCTTTACTCGAAGGCTGTGCCCTCGGGTTCTCACCTCTCCTACCAATGGAAGCATCTTCCTAACATCCATTCTGTCCAGACCATTCAGTATTCTGAAAGTTTCAATTAGATTCCCCCCTCCTCATCCTTCTGAACTCCAATGAGTATAGTCCCAGAGTCCTCAAACATTCCTCATACATTAAACTTTCCATTCCTGGGACTGATCTTGTGAACCTCCTCTGAACCCACTCCAGGGCCAGTACATCTTTCCTGGGAATATGGGGCCCAAAACAGCACACAATACTCCAAATGTAGACTAGGCTGTATCCAAGTTTCAGACTCTCAACAATACTCCAGTTGAAGAGTAACTAGCGTCTTATATAGTTTTAGCTTAATCTCTGCACTCTTGTACCCTATATCACACTTAATAAAGTACAAGATAACGTGCACTTTGTTAACCATGTTCTCCATCTACCTGCCATATTTAATGACTCCTACACAGACATCCACTTCTCTCTGAAGAATTCAGTTCTGAAGGAAGGTCACTGGGCCCAAAGCATTAACTCTGATTTCTCTCCAAAGATGCTGCCAGACCTGCTTAGATTTCCAGCATCCATAGTTCTTTCGTTTGTTACACTCAATTCTCTCATTTCCCACAGCCCCTTTAGAATAATGCCCTTCAACGTATAATGTTTTGCTATGTTATTTTTACAAAATGCAATACCTCACCTGTCACCTATTCGTCCAGTCTATCAATTTGTTACCGTCCTTACATTCTATATTATCTTCCACACATTTTACAATCCTTCCAAGTTTATACCATCTGTATACTTGAAAATTCTTATCTGCATTCCAAGTAGACCATTAGCATTAATCAAGAAAAGCTAGAACCCTAACACAAACTACAGTGGAGCTCCACCTCAAACCTTCTGCCAGTCTGAAAAATATTGATTAACCATTACTCTGTTTCATATCACTTGCCGGTTTTGTATCCACACATCCTTAACTCCATGTCCTATAGCTTTTCTCAAGTCTGTTCTGCCACACTTTCAAAAATCTGTTGGAAGCCCATGTAGATCACATCAACAGCATTACCTCATCAAGCCTGTTATCTCTTCCAAAAACTTCAAGACAGTTAGTCGAACAGGGCTTTCCTTAAGAATGTGTGCTGGCTTTACGGAATTAACAGGTATTTGACTATGTGACTTAATTCTATTGTGAATTATCGTTTTTAGACACACCCCCACTACCAAATTTAAACTCAGTGGTAATTACTGGACTTTTTCTTAACCTTCTAAATAAATTTGAAAAACATTTGGAAAAATTTTCCAAGTTATTTCTGACACCAGATATTGCAGGGCCAGCACTGATAATGTTCTGAACCCATTAGGAGGCCAGGTAATGAAAAGAAGAAAGGAATGAGTTCTCTCAATCCCCAGTGTAGTTATGCTGATAATGACCCAAAAGGTCAAACTACTCCCAGTTCTAGGATCACAGAAAAATTTTACAGACCATCTGGTCAGCTATATAGTTCTAAAACAGAATTACTGAAAAACTTTAATGAGTGAACTGACATTGATTAAATGCTCATCCAACTCACTAAAATACTGATAAGTCTTGGCCACAATCATCTTCAAGTACGTACATTCCAAACACAACCTCATTTACACTTAATTGTTGGAATTTTGTGCATCTATTCATCTTCTGCTTTTCAACATCATCCAATGCCCCCTTCAGCCAACCTCAAGGACACAGTAAACAGTTTTGATTATTGGCTAATTGCAATGTTTTTACATTTAAGCCATCCAACAATTCCAGTTTGGGGCAGCAATTTCTGAATATCACTATCCCCTTATTATACACTTACACCTACCATTCAGTCTAGTTTATCCCAATTCACTGAGCACAAATGATTCTTCTCTATGCTATATGCAGATCACCTGTTGAGCCACTACTCCACAATTGGCCAAAATGTAATTACCAGGGATAATTACATTACACACATTGGTTCCAAAATTTTATCTACTATATGAATACAATAAAATTGACTTTGCCATGTTGACTTACAAGCTATTAAAACAAATAACTAAATGGAACAGATCTGGACTCATCATCAAAATTAACAGTACAAAGCTAAATACAGTCAAAACAGCTCAATATTCTGTTGACACCAACAATCCATGCAAATAGTGCACACTCCCCATTCACATTCAAATAGTTATCAATAACACAATATTTGTAATTTGTTCGCGAGATTCAGAGGTCAGTGAATAAGCCAGTCAGTGACTAAACCCCACCACTACACCCTTTGAAGTGGAGCAAAACAAGAAATATACGGAACATACTATGTCTCCATCTGTATTTATATTGCACATTATCTTGTGACAATTTTTTTGAAAATTCATTCGTGGGAATGCGAACGTGGCTGGCTGGTTGATCAGCATTTATTGCCAGTCCCTAGTCAGGTGTGTTACATGTCACAGCATTCCCAGCCTCTGACTCACTCTTGTAGGTCAGTGTGTTAATATGGCCAGTCCAGGCGAGTTTCTGCTCAATAGGGACTTGGAGAATCTTGATAGTGGGGGATTCAGTGTTGATAATACCACTGAATATCAAAGGGAGGTGGTTAGATTGTCTCTTATTGGAGATGGTCATCACCTGGTTTTGCATTGCATGAACGTTCCTTGCTACTTGTCAGCCCAAATCTGATATTGTCCGGATCTTGCTGCCTTTGAACATGTACTGCAAATTTATCGAAACCTTCCATTTAGACATTTCATGTTGATATACTGTACTTCCCATTATTAAAAAAATCAAATTTCTAATGTAACTTTTTATGACAACCATAAGGTCAATACAGGTAGAAATCATCAGATGGCTAAAAAACTATTTGCACATTATCCCAATTCTATCATCTTCCTTGCAGTTGTACATTATTTTCAGGGTTGGAGATAGTGATCACTCAAAAATAATTTGTTTTCAAGTTCCTCTTCCTATGTCCTGACTGACTCCAGATTTCCATTTGCTCCCATACTTTCCAACTTGCTGGCCCCAATATTTGCCAGCTCATCTCACCTCTGCCCCACAAGCACATTAGTGTCAGCACCAACCCAATTCATGAGCTATCATTGTGATCTACTACTCCTTTTGGCAACACTGCATCTAAAGAATGGCACAGAGCCTTGGCTTCATTATTTTAAGAATTATACACTTGCACTGAAGGCAGTTCACAGCAAGTTCGCTTGGTGAGCCCCTGGGTGCAAAGTTTGTATTTTGAGAAATGGTTGAGCTAATTGGGTCTGCACTCAATGGAGCAGAGAAGAATGGAAAGTGATCTTATTGAAACGTATAAGCTCCCAACGGGGCTTCAAAGGGCAAATGCTGAGAGTCGGTGTTCCCTTTCACGAGGCAGTCAAGAACTACGATGCACAGTTAAAAACAATAAGGGGTCCCCATTCCAAGACAGAGGTGAGTAACTGAATCTAAGTGGGTAGTAAATCTTTTGAATTTTTGACCATTGAGATCTGCAGCCTGAGTAATTGAATATATTCAAAGCCGAGATAAATATCTCAAATTAGGGGAGAATCAAAAGGTAATGGAAAATGGGCAGGAAAATGATCCTGAAACCTTGACAAGTCATGATCATCAGCCATGAAAGTACTGAATGGCAGAACAGGCTCAAGGGGCTAAATGCCTTACTCCAGGCTCTTATTAAATCAATTCAGAGAGCATGCAAACCTGCCTCAGTGCCACCATCACATCATCAATGGCAATGCTGTACTAATCCATTAAACCGCCAGCCACATTATCTAACGCAAATCATTAGGAGAACATTAAATATCTGCAATGTCATTGTAAGGATCACTGTGAATCAGACCTCTCTCTATGTAAATCTTACACACCTTGTCCTTATTCCAAAATATAACTGCCAATTTTGGCTTCGGTTTGAATACTGACTGCTTTCTGACACTCCTCAAATAACCCTATTTTAGTTGATTTGATCTTTCACCATTACCACTATTAGTCAGGCTGATCTTCTCAGCAGTCTGACGATTGAGAACTTGATTTTTTTCAGCTTGCAGAAGCATTATGTATAATTCATTCATTTCTGTACAATGTAAAATATTTTCAAACTGTAATGTTTGCATTGGTGAAGTAACAGTATTTTTTTTTAAAAAGGAAAGAACATTTGCTTACAGTTCCTAAACTAACAAGTACGTTTTCAAAAGGTCTGTGCACGAAATCTTAGGAAGTGAAAAAGAATATTGTACAGGAAGTGGTAAACTGCAACTTCAATTATACAAGCAAAGGAGCACTCAAGCCACAAAACTATGCATGCTATACATACCAGTGGAGACAAGAAGGATCATCAAACCAAACAACTTCCTCTGCAGTATCCTCTCATGTAAAGTCACCTTTCAACTTGTAATTTCAAAATTAATATAAAAAAGAAGTGGTCTTTGAGAGCAGTTTGCTGAGATCTAATGTGGTGAATACAGATAGATCAGATCAGTCTGTAGCAATCTTGCAGCAGATACAGGAAGAAGCGGGCTTACATACCTAGCTAGGACTTGACCATGTGATTTAAGCTGATCAGCTCAATACTGAGGAAAGTGCTGGACAGTCAGTGTGCTACCCTTAGCCGAGACATTTAAGTCCTGCCTGCCGGTTGCAACGGTCAGGTGAATGTTAAAAAATGTACTCTACAGAACAGTAGCAATGTGAGAGCTATTCCTTTCTCAACTAAAACCCATTTAACTGATCATTCATTTCATCATTTCATGAGACCTTATAAAGTAACTCTTTTGTACATAACAGTCCACAAAGTGCACTGAGACAGTTTTGAGCTATGTCAAGAATAAATATCAGAATAATTCGAAACCCATGAGGCAATTACTTACTACAGTGGGGATATTTCTAAACACATGAATAATTTGATCACTAACTGTTATAACTCCTGTCCCTATTAATAACTGGCTAAGTATTTTCGAAGTTGCTAGAAGTTATCAAAATGCATTTTGCATCAGGGAACAAAGAATGCTAACAAACGTTCACTAGAATATTGGTGAATTCTACAGAAACCAGTAAGTTTTCAAAATGATTGATCTGATATTATTCTTTACACAACCTCCTCCTACTTTAACTAGTACTCTTATATTGCTACTCCTTTCTCCCTCATGTACATCTCAAATACATTAATGCTCTTCAATTCTAAGACTCCATGTTGTTCGGAAAGTTCCACATTCTCACCACTGAGAAACACATTCTTCCCACAAAGAAAACAAGTTTCTCCTAAACTTCTGAACATGGACCTGAAAGAACAATTCTGTTGACCATGGATATAGGATTGTTGTCACACACATATAGCCAGAATCCAAGGAGGAACTTATTTTCTGTGGTAAGAATGTGGTTTCTCAGTGGTGAGAATGTGGAGCTCTCACTACAACATGGGATCTTTGAGGCATACAGTTTTGGTGCATTCAAGAATTACCTGAGGGAGAACGGAACAAAAGAATATGTTTAGAAATATTAATGTGAGGGGAGACTTGGGAAAAGAATTAACAGGAACACAGACCTATTTCTTTGCTCTAAAATTCACTATATCACTATCCCAGCTGACAGTAACATTGCACAAGTCAAATTCCAAAGTAAAACCTGGCTTGATATATCACATGTTTAAACTTGTGCAGTTGGCTACCATGATGGCTAGTGACTGAACATATTCACATGAGCTGTTCTTTAACTCAACACCACACAAAAGCTGTATGACACTGTTTAAAATGACCTTAACATAGAAGTTTCAACCAGTTTCCCCACCAACATTCTTTACAGATAATGGATTAGTTCAGTTGGCTGGACAAGTGATTTCTGATGCAGATTGATGCCAACAGCATGGGTTCAATTGCTGCAGCGGTCAAGGTTTCAACGAAAGGCTTTTCTTCTCAACCCCTTGCCTGAGGCAAATGACTCAGGTTAAACCACCACCACATGCCTCTCTCGAATGATCTGGTAAGGCATGTGGTGATGTTACTTTTTATTTTGCTTTGAACATACTTTCACAGTAGTAACCCCGACACCTATCCCATCAAACCAGTTCAGAATTTTTAAAACCTCTATTCCGTTAAAACCCTTAGTCTTCTCTTTTCCAGAGAAAAGAGTCTCAGCCTGTTCAGCCTGTTAGTAATTACCTAAAAGTACTGGTAGTAATATTGTAAATCTATTCATAGAACTATGATTCTGCATAAGTTAACAATTTCTGATTTTGAATTGTATTTCTCTGGAAATAAACCTAGTGCTTTGTTTCCCATTTTTAATTGACCGATTAATCCGGATTGCTATTGTCTGTCATTTGTATATGGGTGCCCTAAGTTCCCAATGCACTTCTACCCCACTTATACTTATTCACATCCTGATTTTACAAATATGAACTTGGATTGTTGCACTCTAAGTACAATGCTCATCATAACACAATAACTTATAAGCTTTATCACTAAGCCAGCACTGTTTTCTCCAGCCATTCACCAGCATTGGAAATTACATCTGCCACAAAGGAGGTGTGGCTTTGCAAGTGAAGATAAACAGTCACAGCTAAGGTTATAAAACAATGAAAGAACTGTGGGTGCTGGAAAACAGAAACAAAAACAGAAATTGCTGGAAATGCTAAGATCTGGCAGCATCTACAGAGACAAATCAGAGTTAAAGTTTCAGGTTCAATGACACTTCCTCAGGACAGCAAAGATTGTAAAAGGCGTAAGAAGCCTGTAAAGCGAAATGTCAAACTCCTGCATTCTTTGCCGTAAATAAAGCTGAAAGCAGAAATGATTCGATACTAACTTCCTTCATACACCATGCCTTCAACAATCTAGCATCTAAGCTCTGGAATCTGATCCTGAAATGTCTTCACCTTCAAAACAGTGCTTAGCACTATCTCTTTAACCAGTTTAGTCATGTGACATTTCACTAAGTTAAGGTCCTTTATAAGTTTGAATTGTTACTTAATGGTTCCAAGAATAATGAATTGTAGCTAAAAGTTTAGGTTGGTAGTTGTGGTCTTTAAACTAAGGAGATGTAGGGGGACATTTGACAGAAATGTATAAGCTACACAAGTTTTAGACAATGAAAACTGTTTCCACTAACTGGCTGTGCAAGGATTGGCAGTTTAAGGTTTTGGTAAGCGATGCAGAGGAGTATGTATGGAAGAATTTTTTTTAAAGCGCAGAAAGTGGAAATGACCTGGAACACACTATCTACAACAGTGGCGGAAGCAAAGACGATCAGTAATTTCAGACAGAAATTGGATGGGTATGAAGGAAATCTGACTGAATTGATCAAATGGGCAGAAAAGAGGCAAACAGATTTCAATCAGTACCCTCCCCACCTGATCGTGTTTACTGATGCAATGCCCAAACATTATCCACTTGCATTATTAAGAAGTCCTTTCCATTAGTGGTCAGTGGATATTAACTGAAATAAGAAATCCTGTTCATTTCTCCCCTTCCTTAACCAGAAACAGCAATCCCTCAATTTCTGATTCAACTTGGCACAGTTGAGGCCTGACCTTCCTATTAAGTATGGTTTATCAAGTGGTGCCTTTATGGAAAAAAGAAGTTTCTCTTTTATGGATAATCTAACATCAGAGACATTGGAAAAATACCAGTTTGTTTAAAATACATTACAGGTGAGAGTAAATAGTCATTATTCAAATTTGTTCAAAATTATTTACTTCCCACATTCTGCAAGATGTTTGGAATTCTCTTCCAAAAATGGCAGCTAATCCTAGATCAGCTGTTAACTGTAAATCTGATAGATAATTTTTTGTTAAGCAAAACTATTAAGGGGTCTGGGCCAAAGGCAGATATATGGAGTGAGGCCACAGATCAGCCATAACCTCACCGACTCATTGAACATTCTCGAGTAGTTGAATGGCTGAAATTCCTTCTCTTAGAATCACAGAGTGAAAGAATCCCTACAGTGTGGAAGCATGCCATTGAACCATCGAGTCTACACTGGCCCTCCGAACAACATCCTACCCAGACCTAACTAACCCCTGTAACTCTGCATTACCTGTGGCTAACCCACCTGTAGCCTACTCATCCCTGCATATTATGGACAATTTAAAGTGGCCAATTCATCTAACCTGCGCATCTTTGGACTGTGGGAGCAAACCAGAGCACCAGGACACATGGGGAAAATATGCAACCTCCGGACAGACAGTTGCCTAAGGGTAGAATCAAACCCAGGTCCCTGATGCTAAAGGCTGCAGTGCTAACCACCGATTCTTCACATAATGTATATTATTCAAATCTCAAACTTTACACTATTATTCGCATCCTTCTGTTTCTCAGTTAGAAGATTTTTTTTAACTTATGTGCGCTCAGTTAAGTTCAATTTTTCTCCACAAGAACAAGATGATAATTGTAAATTTAAAAACTCAGCTCAAATCCTAATTTCACACTGATGTCACTGAAACTACTCAATATCCACAACTGTTTAGTTTCCACTTGAAATAATTTTATTTTGTTATACCTGTGGAAAAATGAAGTGATATTATGAGGAACTATTGGATAAAATAATCACTTAAGAACCAGGAGCGAGAGTAAGCCATCTGGCCCTTCGAGCCCACTCCGCCATTCAACAAGATCATGGCTGATCTTTTTGTGGCCTCAGCTCCACTTACCCACCCTCTTCACCATAACCCTTAATGCATTTACTGTTCAAAAAATCTAAGATTTAAAAATATTCAATGAGGAAGTCTCAACTCTTCACTGGGCAGGGAATTCTACAGATACACAACTCTTTGGGTGAAGACGCTCCTTGTCAATTCAGTCCTAAATCTGCTCCCTCTAATTTTGAGGCTGTCTTTTGTTCTAGTTTCATCTGTCATTGAAAACATCCTCCCGGCTTTTACATTATCTATTCACTTCATAATTTTGAATTTCTATAAGATACCCCCTCATTCTTCTAAATTCCAATGAATATAATCCCAATATACTGTCTCATCATAAGTCAACTCTCTCAACTCCAGAATCAACCTCGTGAATCTCTTCCGCAACCCCTCCAGTGCACAGCACATCCTCTCTCAAGTAAGGAGGCCAAAACTGCACAGTGCTCCAGGTGTGGCCTCACCAACACCCTATACGGCACTAACATAAACTCCTTGCTTTTAAACTCAATCCCTTCAGCAACGAAGGGCAAAATTTCATTTGCCTTAATTACCTGTTGCACCTGCAAGCAAACCTTCTGCAATTCATGCACAAGGATACCTAGCCTCAATTCATTATCGTTCAAATACTCCCACTTTTTACTATAATTCCTACCAAAATGGATGATTTCACATTTATCAATATCGTACTCCATCTGCCAGACCTTTGCCCGCTCAGAAACCATCTATATCCATCTACAGGCTTTCAGAATTCCCTGCATGCTTTGCTCTACTACTCATCTTAGTGTCATCGGCAAACTTTGATACACTACACATGGTTCCCCAACTCCAAATCATCTATGCAAACTGTAAACAACTGCAGTCCCAACACTGATTTCTGAGGCACACCACTAGTCATTGATGCTCAACCATAAATGCACTCATTTATCCCACTTTTTGCTTCCTGTTGGTTAACCAATTCTCTATCCATGTTAATACATTGCCTGTAACACCTTTCACCTTTATCTTATGCCATTGCCTTTTGTGCAGCAACTTGTTGAATGCCTTTTAGAAATCTAGATATACCATATCTACTGGGCCCCATTGTCCACCGCGCTCATAACATCTTCACAGAGTTCCACTAAATTAGCTAAATGTGACCTGCCCTTCATGAAGCCACGCTGCGTCCGCCCAGT
Organism: Stegostoma tigrinum; assembly: GCF_030684315.1. Lineage (NCBI taxonomy): Eukaryota > Metazoa > Chordata > Chondrichthyes > Orectolobiformes > Stegostomatidae > Stegostoma > Stegostoma tigrinum. The sequence goes on along the minus strand of NC_081378.1, from coordinate 21,805,266 downwards.
GGGACAAGTTCTATCTAAGATATCTTGCTATTTCTCCCTTCAATCTTCCATTCAAGCATTTTCCCCACTACAGAAGTTAAGCTAACTGGCCGATAGTTACTCATCTTTTATCTAACTCCTTTTTTTTTAGAAACAGTGACATCGTATTTGCTGTTTTCCATCTGCTGGAAATGCCCCAGAGTCCAGCAAATTTTGGAAAATCGTCAAGAGTGCATTTGCTACTTCTTCTGCCATATCTTTTAGTACCCTGGGATGCATTCCACCAGGGCCAGGAGACTTGTCTACCTTTAGCTCCATTAGCTTGTTCAACACTGTCTCTTTTGTGATAATTATTGTCTCTAGGTCCTCACCTACCATAGTCTTCTTGTCATCAATTATTGGTATGTTATTCATGTCCACTCTTTATCATTTTATATATTTGTAGACACATCAGCTGTCTTTATATTCTGAGCTAGTTTATTCTCATAATACATCTTTCTTTTCTTTAGCTTTTTTGCAGCTTTCAGTTGTCCTTTAAAGTTTTCCCAATCTTCTAGTTTCTCATTGGTCTTTGCAGCTTTGTGTGCCTTATTTTCCAGTTTGATAGCCACCCTTATTTCCTTAGGCATCCCTGGCTGATTACCCCTTTTCCTACAATCCTTCCTTTTCACTGGCGTATACTTTTGCTGTGCACTTTGAAAAATTGCTTTGAAAGTCCTCCACCGTTCCTCAAAATGACCCACCATTAAGTCTTTGCTTTCAGTCTACTTTAGACAACTCCTCCCTCATCCTTTTGTTATCTCCTTTGTTTCAGCAAAGGGCCCCGGTACTGGATTTTATCTTCTCACTTTCCGGTATTCTAGATTCAATCATATTATTGAAGGGAAACTTCACAGAGGTTTACAAACTAAAAAAGGACACAGATAAAGTGAGGAGCTAAGTTCTTTTCCCTACGGTAGGGGAGTTCCAAACTAGAGAGGGCACAATTTTAAGATGGGGGGGGGGGGGGAAGGATTTAAAAGGCAACATTTTCACAGAGGGTGGTTCATCTGTGGAATGAACTGCCAGAGGAAGTGGTAAATGCAGGTATAGCCACAACATTTAAATCATTTGGACAGGTATGAATTGGAAGTTTTAGATGGATTATGGGCCAAATGCACGCAAACAGGGCTAGTTTAGTTTGGGAAACCTCACTGGCATCTACAAGTTGGACTGAAGGATTTGTTTCCATACTGTAGGACTATGGCATTATTGCAGCTGCAGTTTCATTTCTTGCAACTTCATTTGCAACAGTTTAATTCATAAACCAAGCTTTAGAACAGCCAAAGCAGTAAATTTGACTAAAATGCCATTATTCTCCAAAAGACACAAATTATTATAAGCTGCAGCTGGAACCACTCGTGGTAAGCTTTTAGTTGCTACATCCTCTTAACTGAAATTCTCTTCCTAAAATTCCATTTTTCAAACCAACGTCACTTCAACCAAGCTGTTGCACTTATATTCCCCAGTTCTCTATCCCTGACTTAGTGGTTCCAAGTAGTTTGTGGAGTCCCCATTCTTCCTTCAAAAATCAAATCTTTCATAGAATCATGGAACTACTGTAGCATACAAGGCAGCCATTCAGCTTATCACATCTGTGTCAGTTCACTACAAGACCAACTCCACTAGTCCCACTCCTTGTAGCCTGCAACTTTCTGTCTTTGGAACTTAACTAATTCTCTTTTCAAAGTCATGATTGAATCCACTTCAAATATACCGTCAAACAGTGCATTCCAGATTTTAACCACAAAAATGGCTTTCCTCATGTTGCCATTGGTTATTCTGGCATTCACCTTATATCACTGTCCTCTTGTTCTAGATCCTTCTGGCAAAGGGAATAATTTCTCTGTTCCAAACCTAGACCTCCATAACATACAACTTGAACACCTTCTGAGCATGAAATGTTATTCATTATAATGTCTTTAGTGATAAACAGCAACATTTTAAACAACATAACAATGTCCTGCACAGTTTCAAACCAGTCCATAAATTGCTCATTTGACACGGATGTCATGGTTTAATTTAATGTTGATTACTTCAGTTGAAATGTTTCATTACTCATATCTTAGTTCCATCAGGTAAGCTGAAGCTATGTTGTCTATATATGGGAAAACTTGCATACAAGCACACTGGACAACCTCAAGCTTCCTGTCGTTCTCCCGCAGTGATGCAGGAGTGACAAGGTTAATTTTTTATTAGAACGTGGGAAAGCTTAATCCAGACAGACATTTTTGTACATTCAAGTTCCACTTTTTTGTACTGGGAAAAATTTGTATTAAGCATTTGTTTTTAAAAAAAACTCCTGTGCGATTTTATAACGTATGATGAGAGATTTATAGATTCATGCCTGCCTCTTAGTAGGTTATGTGGAACAGTCCCTCTTTCCTAACTACACTGGCCCAAAACCCCACCTCTTCCTCCATTACATTGATGACTGCATCGGCGCCGCCTCATGCTCCCAAGAGGAGCTTGAACAGTTCATCCACTTTACCAACACCTTCCACCCCAACCTCAAGTTCACCTGGACCATCTCCAACACATCCTTTACCTTCCTGGACCTCTCAGTCTCCATCTCAGGCAACCACCTACAAACCGACGTCCATTTCAAGCCCACCAACTCCCACAGCTACCTGGAACACATCTCCTCCCACCACCTTCCTACAAAAATTCCATCCCCTATACCCAATTCCTTCATCTCCGCCACATCTGCTCCCAGGATGAGGCATTCCACTCTCACACATCCCAGATGTCCTCGTTCTTCAAGGTCCGCAACTTCGCCCCTGCAGTGGTCGAGAACGCCCTCGACCGTCTCTCCCCCTCATTTCCCGCACCTCATCCCTCACACCCGCCCTCGCAATAACCGCCCCAAGAGAATCCCCCTAGTCCTCACATAACACCCACCAACCTCCGGATACAACGCATCATCCTCCAACACTTCGCCATCTACAATCCGACCCCACCACCAAAGACATTTTTCCTTCCCCACCCTTGTTTGCCTTCCGGAAAGACCACTCTCTCCGCGACTCCCTTGTCTGCTCCACACTCCCCTCCAACCCCACCACACCCGGCACTTTCCCCTGCAACCGCAGGAAGTGCTACACCTGCCCCCACACCTCCTCCCTCACCCCCATCCCAGGCCCCAAGATTACTTTCCACATCAAGCAGATGTTCACTTGCACATCTGCCAATGTGGTATACTGCATCCGCTGTACACGGTGTGGCTTCCTCTACATTGGGGAAACCAAGTGGAGGCTTGGGGACCGCTTTGCAGAACACCTACGCTTGGTTCGCAGCAAACAACTGCACCTCCCAATCACAAACTATTTCAACTCCCCCTCCCATTCTTTAGACGACATGTCCATCCTGGGCCTCCTGCAGTGCCTTAATGATGCCACCCGTAGGTTGCAGGAACCGTGTCTCATATTCCGCTTGGGAACCCTGCGGCCTAATGGTATCAATGTAGATTTCACCTGCTTCAAAATCTCCCCTTCCCCCAACTGCATCCCAAAACCAGCCCAGCTCATCCCAGCCTGCCTAATCTGTTCTCCCTCTCACCCATCCCCTCCTCCAACCTCAAGCCACACCTCCATTTCCTACGTCCTAACCTCATCCCGCCCCCTTGACCTGTCCGTCCTCCCCAGACTGACCTATCCCCTCCCTACCTCCCCACCCATACTCTCCTCTCCACCTATCATCTCCTCTATCCATCTTCAGTCCACCTCCCCCTCTCTCCCTATTTATTTCAGAATTCTCTCCCCATCCACCTTTTCTGATTAAGGGTCTAGGCTCGAAACGTCAACTTTTGTGCTCCTAAGATGCTGCTTGGCCTGCTGTGCTCATCCAGCTTCACACTATTATCTATAGATTCACTAAAGCCAGTCTTAAGCTGCAACTACACTAATTTTCACACAGGCCAATGCAATCATCATTGTGGACTCAATGCTGGCTGTACTTCCAGATTTCTGATATTTAAGTGTAAGGCACAATACAGACAACGTTATTTGTGTACAGCACAACAGACCTGGAAACAATCTCTCTCTGGCACAGCAGTTGCTTGAGGTGATTTCACAACTTCTACATGTGGATCAGATTCAAAACCACAATCTTTGGTCATATTGTTCATTTGCCATCAGTTCTTTACACTCTCAAAATTGAACCATCCTTTTTTAAACACTTCCAAATACTCTAAGACCCACAGAATGAAAGACTTAGCGCTGCAGAAATATGTGACATTACTCCATACCACTTCATAAAGCAGAAGACGGGCATCCTATGTTACCTGATTTTCCTATTCTTCTTTTGAGGAACATATCTGGCCTCATGCTTGGCAATGTGTATGTATTTATCCAGGAACAGTTTCTTCTAACAATGCTTTATCCACATTCTCCAACACAAACATATGTTTTCTGAGAACAACCTAAGTTTGGCAGCCTCGGTGGATAAGTGGAAATACGCAAGAGATTGACAGTGCTCTGCTAACTTGTACAATGCTAGGCTCTGGTCCTCCATACAAGACTCAGGATATCTGTAGTGAGATCAAAAGGATATATGGTGATTTTAGGAAAGTCGATCATTATTCCTCTCAAACACACGTAAATATGAGCAGAAGCTGCATCCCATCAGGTTTGATCTGCCTTTCAAAATAATCACCGCCAAGCAAACCCACTTCCTGCTCAATCTCCATTTGCATCCCTGCACTAAAAATCTGCTTACCCAGCCTTAAATATTTTCGACGATGGAACATCCACGAGCCACTAGGACAGAATTCCATAGATTCACAACGCTTTGAGTGAAGATAATGCTTACTTCTCTATTAGTTTTTCTGTGATCAGGAAATCATCGAGGTAAATGGCAACCTGAGGTAGACCCTGCAAAACAGTCTCCATCATCCACTGAAAAAGTGAACAGGCAAATGATATGCCAAGTGACAGTGTCATATATTGGTACAAACTCTTATGGGTATAAATTGTAACTTCCTTCTAGGAATCCTGGTCTGAAAGCAACTACAAGTAAGTGTGGTTTATGTTAAGCTTCATTAAGGACAAATCACTCGCCAGTTTTGTGCACAAATCCTGCGGGATTCAGTATTTATCCAACTGCAAAAAATGATTGACTGTTTGTTTAAAATCCTACAAAGACATACTGACGCACTGAGCTTCAAAACTGGTACAATGGTGCTGCCCATTTCACAAATTTGACTGGTTTCATGATTATTTTACTTTCCAACTGCTGAATTTTGCTTCTACTTTTGTCCATAAAGCAAATGGCACTGACAGGCTTTGCAGAATCAGGTACTGCTTCCTGGTAAACCTGCAAAGTCGCTTTGGCTCCTCTGACAGTCCCTAGACCTTGCAGGAAAATGTCCAAGCATTTAATTAGGATGTCATGCTGGCAGCCGTTTTCTAATCAAAAAAATGCTGAGCCAATCTCAGTGATTCTCTTGCAACCCATTTCACCCCATCAAGCTTGGACCCAAACATTCTACCGCAAATCACTGGTAACCAAATCAGCTGCCTTTCATAAGCGACCAGAACAGAGGTTGTACACTTAATCTGCAAAGGTTCCCCGCCTAGTTAAAGTCCTGTGCAAATTTAAAGGCTAAAGACACAGCAAATTTTATTATAAGACTGGTCCTGCAATCACTGATACAACTGATATTGAACTCAATTTGAACCAGTTGGCCATTAACCTGACATTTACCTTAACTGGTTCTGATTTAGATGTTCCTTAGTAATTTAACTGTTCCAAACCAGATGCAGGTGAAGTTTCCCTGATAGGAACTGTACTGGACACCAGCCAATGAATCAACTTACTCCATTTATGTCTAGCAGGGCTCTTTTATTGTCTCAAATCCACATATCTATTAGAACGTCTTACAGACAGAATCCTGAATAAAATTGAAACTGTTTGGTCAAGATTTGACTTTGTTTCGGTTTCTGCTGTGCCAACCTGCAGTTACTTTTATCAGGATATTTCCTGAGCAAGATGATGCAGTTGCCTGCATTCAAGTTGTGTTCCCAAAGCTCTGGTGAAGTTGTTCACTTCCAGCGGAATGTCTTACAACTCACATGCTCCACTTGCCACATTTTCTAATGATAAGACCAGTTGCAGTGTCTGTTTGAAGTCCAGTTCAGTTTCATCCAGAAGGCTTTTTTGCATAGTCACATCATTAATCCTCCACATTAGACAATTTCTAAGTATCTCTTTAAGGGTTAAGCCCAATTCATTGGCTTCTGCCAGTCATCTGAACCAAGTCAAAAATGCCAATTATGGATTCTCCTGGTTGTAAAATTGCTGAGTAAAAGGGCTAGCATCTCAGAACTAAAACTGCCTTGAGGTCATAATATTCTTTCACTATGTCAATCAACTTGAGAAGTTTTAAGATATTGAGCCGCAGAAGTTTAGGATCCTGACGACACTTCAGCTTTAGCGGCACAGGCTGTCAGGAGAATTACTTGTTGTTTCTCATCTGCCACAAAGTTGTTCGCCCAGAAGAAATAATGCATTTTTTCCACACACCGGACAGAGTCAAGACCATAGGGTTGAATGGCAAACCTGTTCCCAAACAGTAGCACAATGTAAGAAAACACTTACACCAATCGCTCTAAGTGGGTCGGTTCAGGAATGTGCTTCACTCTCATTGCCATTAAAATAACTCTTCAGTGGCCGGCATCCTGTCAATCATCCTTTATTTACAAATGTATAGCCTTTGACATTAGCACTGCTTCTCATTGAGTCAAGCACTCAGTGGGCCGATATCCCTGTTATTCATCATTCTATAACAGGCAGATTATCAACACTAATCAGGGAACTCATATTCTCGAAGGTCCAGTTGTAATGACCTCATTACAATCACTAAATCATAAGACAGGATTGAGGGAGACAGCAATTGGGAACATCAGCAGCGAGCTCACTTTGAGACCATCTTGGATGTCATGCAGCAGCTCCAAGATCTTGGGGAACCACCAAAGGAACTGGCCGACATGCCACCTGGCCTGAACTTTGTCCTGGATGGAAACAAACCTACATGAGAACATGACAGCAGGCTTGGAGCAGTGTGTAGTTGTGCGATGAGCTGTGACCAATCTTGTTTCAGATTCTGAATCCTTCCCTCCCAGTATTGCCTCAAATCTGGGAAACCACAGTCATGCAGTGCCCAAGGAGACTGAAGAGGAGACCTGACATCAGCTTGTTAAGAGAGCTATTTGACTGTGGTGCTGGCACACAAAATGCAATCCACTGGTTTGTCTCTGCCCTTGGCATTGAAGGCAGCCATTTCCTGCTGGAAGCCCTTGCCCTGGGAATCAAGAGACAGAGCAGTGGGCTTTCGGATGCCTTGGAACATTCTTCGTCTCTTCTTGTCCGCCGCTGTAGCTCACCTCACCTTGGCTTCTGGGTCTGCATTTCTGATGGCTCGAATTCTAGACTGGTTTGTGTTATTAATTCCTGATCAACTTTAAAAGTCATTCCATTTGAAAAAAAGGACAGGATCGAATTTAGTTGCAATATCAAACAGCTGCAAATCCACTCTGCCATGATTCCCACATGAAAGTGATTTGGGTGAGGAATGGGATAGTGGAGTAGGAGGTAGAGAACAGATGACAGCAAACAGGGTTTATGAAAGAGGAATCAAAGGAGAACAAACTACCTGAACAGACGTTAAGTGTCAGAAAATCTTAGCCATACATTTCAAAAAGTTGAAAAGTTTTACAATCCTGATCATGACCTAGAAAATATCTTAAAGGTGGATAACAAGTACTTGAGAGAGGAAGCTCAGGTCAGCTTAAGTACTATGTAATTACCACAACAGGGAATACTTGGAAACACCACATTTCTACTTTACTTCAATGTCATTTACACAGAAATGGGGGAAAAAAATGTCCAAACCAGGCAGAACAGTGAAACTGGAGGCAGTTCAGAAATTGCACAATAAGATCACAGAATTTTACAGCACAAAAGGAGGACTTTCTGTCTACCATGCCGATACTTGGTCTTTAACAGGACTATTTAAATAATTGAGGCCTTCCTTTATCCCAAAATCTTGCTTCCATGATATGTCTAACTATTTGCAAAAGTTAAGAACACAATTTTTTCCACTATTCTTTCAAAGGCGATCCATTCTGGACCACAGCCTATACGAAATAGGTCTTTAAAAGACAATGAATATGCAAATGTAGAGTGCGTAAAAAAATGCCTAGCGGTTGACTGAAAGTGAAGATATTAAATTTGACAGTTTGTCTAAAATTAACAGGAAAATTGCCATTTTGTTGGGCAAGTAATTTATTTTCAATGTTTCATGAATCTAAAATATTAGGTAGTTGATTGTTATTATGCTTGGGCAATAAAAGTTTCAGTGGAATAATGTCATTACAGGAAGCTGTTGTATCAACTCACCAACTACTGGAGCAAATTCTACTGAGGTAATGTAAAATCTTGTTACCCAGCTTATACCAGGGTTACACAGGGCGAAAAAATTAAAAATGCACATTAACCCATTGTAGGAGGAATCAAATGAAAACACCTGAAAACAACACTCACAAAGCTTGATACCATCCAGGACAAGGCAGCTAGCTTGGTTAGCAGCACATTCACTCATTCCTCCGCAAACACCCAGTTGCAGCAGTGTATATTATCTACAAGATCCATTGCACAAATTCAAAGATCCTCAGGCAGCACCTTCTGAACCACAACCACTCCCAACTAGATACATCAGAACACCATCACTGCAAGTTTTCTTCCAAGCCACTCTTGGAAATATATCAGTGTCCCTTCAGTGACGCTGGGTCAAATACTGGAATTCCCTCCCTAAAGGCATGGTGGGTCTTCCTACAACAAATAGACTGTAGCAGTTCAAGACAACAACTCACCATCACCTTCTCAAGGGCAACTAGGGACAAGCAATAAATGCTGGACAAGCCAGCGAGGCCCCCAACTCCCAATGTATTATAGAGGGAATATTTAGAAAAATTGAAAATTAAGTGTTGTGATACATTAAGAAAAGTCTTATTCTATGTTTTACAACACTCAATGTTTTCATAAATCATTGACATCTCAAAAGAGCTTTACAGCAATTAAGGACAAATTAAAAGACAGTTTTCTCGAACTGAACATGGCAACAAAAAGTCATCCATTAAATAATAACCAACGGAGGAGAAAAGTTAGGAAAAATTTCTTCGCAGAGGGTTCTTTAAGCTTGGTAGGTACTTCTGCAAGAAAGAGGTAGATGTTATTATTTGAAAGAAAGTTGCAGAAGAATTTGGAGAACCACACAGGGTTACTGTGAAAATGGCGTCAGTTTTGAATTGATGGAGTTCAGTCATGATGAGCTCTGAAACTCTTTGTGCTATAAGCATCTATGATTTAAACAATCTCATGATCCTCAATTAAAAAAACCATTCAACTCAACTAATGCCTAACATGCAAGAAAATATATGATGAAGCCAGTGACCAATATGATGTAAATTTCTATTGCACGTATGTATAATAACAATGTATAATGCTTGCATCACTCAGGTCTGAATTCAGTGCTGTCAAGATATATTTAATCCTTAAAAAGGAGGCACACAGAGATACAGGCCAGTCCAAATCTAATTCCTCTGGTACTTGCTTGCTTGATCAGTACAACTCATGACTTCAGTTCTACCCATTAGAGGCACTTATTTTCAGGCTCAACTTGCTAGAAACAGAATTCTGTGAATCAAATATTGCAACAGCTTAAGTCGCCCCTTAACACTACACAGCATGGGAAAACGTGAAGTTCAAAACAATGTGATGTTAATCAGATTGCATACAATCAGAACCCAAATACTATAGAAAGGCATAAATTCAAATATGCCTAAAATGCGTTATAGAATAGTTCTCTAATCATACGATAGGGGCTCTGATTTGGTCAGTTGTCAGGGGCAGGAGTACGGGACTGAATGTAAGGCAGGGAAGGGGACCCAGATAGGCAGAAGTGCCAGCCTCTGCAATTGTACAATAAGTTTAAGGCTCTCTCAGCCTATTTGGGTGAAGCAGGGCTGCATGGTCAATGAGCCAACTGACCATGGCACCAAGTTACAAGAAGCCTTTCCAATCAGGGGAGTAACAAGGAATGCAGTGATAATAGGGAATAGGGAATAGTATGCTGAATGTATATTGATGACACTATTCAGCAAAGCAAGAAGTGGAAGTCCAGATAACAATGTTGCCTGACTAGTGCATCGGTGCAGAGTCCATCTATTCAGGGCTGAGGGCAAACTTGCAAAGGGGGAAGAAGAAACAGTCATGGTCAATACCAGTACCAGCAGCATAAGAGATTAGATTACACGCAATGAAGTATGTTCCTACTATTAAAAACAAACTCTAAAGGATGGATCTACCATCAAAAGTTAACCAAAGCAATTATCAAACTTAAGGAAAAAGCATATAACTGCATAGATAGATGGCAGTTCAGACTACTGTTGAGCATCAGAAAACAACTAAAAGGTTAATTGGGAGGGAGAAAATTAGTGAGAGGAAAGAAAAATCTTGCAAAGAAAGTATGAGGAGCGAGGCACGTCATTAAAAGGCAGATCTCAGCTGCATGCACATTAGCATTGCTTAAATGAAATTCAATAATGAATATGGGGCTCAAAAATTGATGCAAGAGAAATACTCTCAAACTCATGGGCACTGGCACCAACACCGGATAAATACTGGGGACTGCACCACTGCGACTATCTAAATCTAAACAGTGCAAGGGGTAATGTTCCAGCGACCCGCATAGCTAGGGAAATAGACAGTGTTTTAAACTAAAAATTGAGTAAGGAATAGAACATAGGAAGACGTGGTTCATAATGTTCCCTCTAAACTGCGCAGTTGCTGATAATCTGCGCACGCAACCACTTCGCTGCTCGGCGCACAGAGATCAACTCAGCATGCCGACAGCAAGACTGAATTCTGGTTCCACAGTCGCTGACGCGCACAGGCGTCGAAGGCCCGTACCGCCAGTTAGAAAATTAGAGGGAATGCTGGCGGCATGTGCAAGAATAGATTGGGCGGGGGGGGGGGGGGTGTCCAAGAATAGATGGGGGGTCGGGTGGAGGAAAAAGTATTAAAAATTCAGGTTAGAAAATGCGAAACAAAGACAGAGAATTAAAACTAGCAATTCATCAATGATCAAGACTAGATGCTAAAAAGACAACAGCCAAAACTTTAAAATGCATCTGGATGCACACAGCATTCATAGCAAAGTCAACAAATTGATCGTGCAAACTGAAAGAAATATGGCTTCTCAGTCAGAGACGTGATGCTTTGGTTTAGACTTTGAATATTGTAGGGTAGATTATATTCAAGAAGAATGGGAAGCTAGGTAAAGGTGGAGGGCTAGAACTAAAATGCAAGAACAGCATTTGAGGAATAGCAGGAGATTACTTCAGTTCAGAAAATCAAATACAGAACCAGTTTGGGTGGAGATGAGAAATAGCAGGGGAAATATGTCGCTAGTTTAACATGCCTCCTAACAGTAACCTTGGCGTAGGACAAAGCATACAAAAGTAAGAGTCTGGATGGGGATTTCATGGAATACTTTCAAGATAGTTTCTTGCAGAAGCAAGTTCTGGAACTGATCAAATCCAGCACTGATATTTAAAAGTTAAAGGGCAGCCATGTGGTCATGGAAGCTGAGCAAGCTGAAGTGAATAACATTCTGGGTTAGGAGATATAATTGTAGAATTTATCTCTCTCAATCTAAGGGTACATTTTAGAATACTCGCAATAAAGTATCTTCCTACTATAAAGAAAATCTCTAAAGGATGGATCTACCATCAAAAGTTAACTAAAGCAATTATCAAACTTAAGGAAAAAGCATATAACTGCGCAGATAGATGGCTGGTCAGACTATTGTTTAGAATCAGAAAACAACTAAAAGGGAGGGAGAAAATTAGAGAGAGGGGAACTAGCTAAAAATGTAAAGCGAGTTTTGAGAAGATTTGTAGCTCAGGTTGAGGTTCTGGATGCGAGTTTGCTCGCTGAGCTGAGTCGGAGGCTCACTGATGATGTTACCTAGTATGGCGATGAAACATCTGAAAACGAACCTTCCAGCTCAGCGAGCAAACTCACATCCAAAAATGTAAAGATTTTTACGTTTTGTACGTAATTTCTACAGGCACTTAAAAAGGGAAAATGTAAATAAAGTGAGTGCTGATCCATGAGACACCGTAGAGGGGGATACTGGGGAGTTGATAGTAGATAATTAGGAAAGGGCAGGTGAAATTAACAAATAACTTGCTCCTGTCTTAATTATAAAGAATACAAAAATCATTCCAATCATAACTTTATGACATTTGACAAGATGACAAAAAGATTGGCTGGGTGGCACGCTGGAAACAGAGAATGCATAATAATATCTTTATCTGATAGGTAAGATGTGACAAGTAGCATCCAATAGGAGCCTGTGCTAGGGCCCTAACTTTTTACAATTCATACAAACTACATAAATGAGGAGAATGAAGGAATGTGGCTCAATCTACAAGTGGCACCAAGGTAAGTCGGAAAATACGATGCAGAGCCAACAGTGCTCCTGACAGATATAGACAGGTTGAGTTAAGTGATTGTAAAACCTTGCAGATGGAGTTTTAAGTGGGAAAATGTGAAATTGTTCACTTCGACGGAAAGAATTAGAAAGCAGCATATTACTTAAATGAAAAACATTTGTGGAAATCCAAGATCCAGGGGGATTTTGGTGTTCAAGTGCATAAGTCACAACAAAGTATGCAGCTTCAGTAAATGATTAAGGCAAAGCTAATGACATTACATTCTTTATTACCAAAGGACACAAACACAATAGATAACAAAGTTACACTTCAGTTGTATACAGCATTGGTGAGACCACATCTTGAAAACTGTCAGCTCTGGTCTTATTTAAGGAGGTAAAAACATTAGAGATAGTTCAGAGAAGCTTTACTTGACAGATACCTGGAAGTAGTGGGTTTTCTAATGAGGATACATTAGACAGATTGGGCTTGTTTTTCCTGAAGTTCAGAAGAGTACAGGACAGCTTGACCAAAGTGTGTAAGATTCTGAACAGCCTTGACCAGGTGGGCATAGAAAGGACTTTTCTTCTAGTGGATAAGTCCATAAGTAGGGGTATTGTTTAAAGTTAAGGGTTGCCCTTTCAGGACAGAGATGAGAATTATTTCTCTCAGTGATTGTGCAACTTTAAAGCTCTGTCTCAGGAGGAATTCCACATTCCTATGGGGAGCAAGATCATTTCACAATCTTATAGCAGAAGTAGATAGATTCTTGTCAGGCTATTCGGAGGTATCGGAAGTAGATGGGAATGTGAAATTTGAAATACAAATCTGCCATGATGTCAGTGAATGATAGGACAGGCTCAAGGAATTGAATGTCTACATATGCTTCTATTTGGTAAATTCACATAATCTTTGATTTCATTTTACACTGGCACACTGATACTACACGTAAAAACTGTTGAAAGAAGCAAAATTCCAGGTGATTGAACACCAATATATTGACTTTAAATATAGAAGCAAAATACTGTGTATGTTGAAAATATTTCAGATTTTAAATATAGTACAGCAAAGTGTGTTTTAACTGGCACTCCTGAACAACCAGCAAAAATTACATACCTCAAAAAGCAGAAAGTTAACTATTATTCTGTCAAAATAGTAGTGTTTTACTTTATTTACCTCAATGTAAACATATTGTTCAATTGAATGGCCACATGAAATATCATCAGTTCATTCAATTTCCAGTCAATTTCTCCTCAAATTCTGCGACCTACTGTAATGTTCAAGTAGTCAGTTGAGGGTGCGAGTGAGAAAGCTCTCTGCCAGTAGGTTTTATTTAAGGTGCATTATTATTTAAGTGATGTGTACTGTAGATAAAGTGTAACTGTGATGTGGATACCCCCTGCATTATGTTTCTTTACTTAGTGTGTGCTTCTACATTGTTCAGGTATAGCTTTTGATTGTACAGAATTTTTGATCAACCAGTGCACTCCTGGTGCCATAGTGCTAGTTAACAAAAAGCTTACTGTACAAGGAAGCAGATGCATTATTACATTAACATGTCCAAGTCTGCCAGATGTTAAACATCAATAACTGGCAAACCTATTTTAAATCAGCCCCCATTACAACAAAATATAATATATTGTCTCAAAATCCAAAGCTCAAGCCCACAGCTGAACTTTTTTTGTAATTTTGGACATTCTTTAGTATGAACACAGACATGTAGTAACTCAGGTCAAACACACAGGCACATTCGTAGGAACAATATGAGGTCACTCACTTCCAAAAACACTGATCGTTCATTATGATCATCTTGTCACCATTCTACACGCTGCCCATACCCCATAACAGACTGGCCTCCAACGTATCAGTCTCTCTTGACATTTTGAAATGACTCCATTCTCAGCATTTTTGATGACAGCATGTTTAAGATACCACGTACCTTTTATACAAAATGTTTCTTGACGTGTTGGATTCACCTACCACCTGAAGAAATAGTTTCTTTCTATCTAATTTATCAATTCCTTTAATCAGCTTAAATACCCTTTAAAATCTTCTTTACTCAAGGGAGGACAAACTCAGTTTACAGACCCCATACTCAATGTCTCCCTTTCAGTTTTATTCTGTGCGATGGCAGTTTGGTACGCAAATTAGAAACGTTTGAAAATTATGGGTCCTTGACGGTATGGCCAAAAGATAGGAAACAGAGGGCAGGCATAGATGGACACTTCTCCAATTGGAGATGAGTTCAAAAGTGGTGTTTCCCAGGGAGCAGTATTAGGACTCCTGCTTTTCCTGATTTATAAAAACAATTTGGAGAGGAATATTTTGCAGATTTTGCAAATAATACGTAAGCTGAAGAGAACAGTGAATTGTGAGAATGATGATGAGTGACTTCAGAGGAAAATCTGACAAACTTGCCAAATGAGAAAATACTGGGCAGCTGAAATACAATGCAGAAATATGTGGAGTAATGTCTTTTGATAGAAGAAACATGGAGTGAGAATACAGGCTCGATGGTTCAATTTGACCAGAGTAAGGGAGCAGAGGGAGTTCAAATGCATAATTCTCTGAAGGTGGTCAGACAGGTTGAAACAATTAAAGGTGGGCTGTAGAATCCCTGGGTTTATAAATAGAGGCACAGAATGTGAAAGCATAGCGATGCTAAACCTCTAGAAACCATTGGTCAGACAACATCTGGAATACTGTGATCAGTCCCAGGCACCTTATTTAAGGAAGACTATTAAAGCCCTTGAGATCGTGCAAAGGCGATTTACTGCCAGGAATGAGAGATGTCACCTACAAGGAAATATTAGACAAATCGGGCTTATTTTCCTTGGAGCAGAGAAGATCAAGACATGACCTTAGGGAGGTGTTGAAAATTATGAACAACTTTGACAAAGTAAAGAAGGACATCACGTTTCCATTAGTTGATACAGTTCACAACTGTCAGCGAGAGAGCTAGGAATGAGATGATGAGAAACTACTTTTCTCAGTTATTAGGATTGGAATACACTGCTCGGGAAAGTGGTGGAGACAAATTCCATAGGAGGTTTTAAAAGAGAGCTGGATATATATTTCAAAATAATGAATTTAGAGGGCCAAGCTGACACAGCTCGAGAATGGAATGAGCTAGGTAGCTGCTTCAGGAGTTAATACAGATACAGGGTCAAATGGCGTCCTTCAGTATTGTAAAATTCTACTACTGTCATCACTGATCAGTATCAGCTCTATTACATTTAACTACCTTTCCTTTCCTTTTGTGCTGCTTGATTTGAATGTGAAGACAAGGGTCAGCATAATTGGTCAATGCTTTTAGCTAGCAAACATGCTGAGAGTCGGACGATAATTTAAAGCGTGACATTTACCAGACGTGCAAACTATATGAGATGTTCAACTGATTCTAAGTCTATTTGCATGCAATTCTACTTTTAAAACTATTTTCACTCTAAATATGACACCTCATCTCACTGAACTCTTAGTTATAGTCTGTTCCTTTAGCCAGTATGAAACGTAGTGTATTATTATGGTGTTTCACTGCAGCTATTTGTTTTCATTTCAACATCAAGCACTTTATTAGTCACAAGAAGTGCCCAATAATTCAGATGTTAAAAATCACTTCACCAGGTCACACCAACAGATTGTTGAAATTCTAAACACCACCCAGCAAATTATTTGCCATACTGGAAAAACAGCTTACTTCTCTCTGATTTCTCCACTTCAGGCATTAATGTAAATCATAAGTTAAACATTTGGAAGTATCTTATATTAAAATACACCTCAAACATTCCAAAGTGTGTCACACCCAAAGAACTATTTTGAAGTACACTCATTGGTGTTCCTAGGAAAACAGAACAGCCAATACGCACAAAGTCCCACAAAGCATAAACAGGATGAATGACAGTTGTAGTTGAAGGAGAATCCTGACCAGGATATCACAAAGTCTCCATTTTCAAGTAATGGCATGGATCTCTGGCTCCTATTGGAACCATGAGAGCCCATTAAAGGAATGATACTTATCATACAAAATCAACACTTTCCTAAAATACATAAAAATGAAAAATGTGCCACCAAATGATAAACAAATTCAAAGTGAACTAAAATGGAGGAAGTAGTCTGCACAAATTATACAAGGACTTCAAAAAGGTCAGCACAAGTGTAGGAGTTGAGGAGCATCATAGAAACTGAAAACACCCAAACTACAGCCAAAACTCTTAGGTACTTCAATGTGAAGACAACAAAGAGGAGAAAGCTCAAACTAATCAAAGTGGCTTGAAGGTGAAGACAAGATAAAATATCAAGTACAATTCTAATATGCAAAAAGGAATTAAATAGATACTTGAAAAAGAATAATTTAAAGATAAGAGCAAAACGGTGTAATTAATCAGATAACTGTCGGACAGCTGGCATAAGCACAATGGATCAATGGACTTAGTGCCTTAGTCAGAGAGTCAGACAGCAAACAGGAAGTCATTCACC
Source organism: Stegostoma tigrinum (assembly GCF_030684315.1). Classification (NCBI taxonomy): domain Eukaryota; kingdom Metazoa; phylum Chordata; class Chondrichthyes; order Orectolobiformes; family Stegostomatidae; genus Stegostoma; species Stegostoma tigrinum. The sequence goes on along the minus strand of NC_081378.1, from coordinate 21,788,278 downwards.
CCACCAGGTCGATGCCAAACCATCTAGACTAATGTCACACAGCAGATGTGGCACAAAATGTTTGAACATTATGACTCCCTCTGAACTGTATAATTTAACTTTGTCCCAAAACCTTGCGGATGCTGAACCCCACTTTAATCGACAAAGATTAAAATCAATAGTTTTTAACTTGCATTAGGATATTGACAGGTATGAAGCAAAATTGGGAAACTGAGATACTGATCAGCTTTAATCTAGTTGAACACCAGAACACGCGAGTGGCCGAATGGCCCTTTATATTTCATGAACAATAATCGGATAACAAGTTAGTTTGTTGATTTTTGTGGAATACACGTTGGCCAGCACACTGACAGCATTTTCTTGTTAATCTACAGAAAATGTAATAACAGGAACATAAAACAAAGTTGCTGAAAAAGCTCAGCAGGTCTGGCAGTATCAGTGAAGAAGAAAACAGATTTAACGTTTTGGGTATGGTGACCTCTCTCTCGTGCTCTCTCTCTCTCTCTATCTCTCTCTCTCCCTCCCGTCCCACTCCAAGTCTGTCTTTCTCTCTCTCCCTCTCCCGTCACAGCCCCAGTCTGTCACTCTCTCTCTCTCTCCCGTCACAGCCCCAGTCTGTCTCTCTCTCCCGTCACAGCCCCAGTCTGTCTCTCTCTCTCTCTCTCCCGTCACAGCCCCAGTCTGTCTCTCTCTCTCTCTCCCGTCACAGCCAAAGTCTGTCTGTCTCTCTCTCTCTCTCTCTCTCTCTCTCCCGTCACAGCCCCAGTGTGTCTCTCTGTCTCTCTCTCCCGTCACAGCCCCAGTCTGTCTCTCTCTCTCTCTCCCGTCACAGCCCCAGTCTGTCTCTCTCTCTCTCTCCCGTCACAGCCCCAGTCTGTCTCTCTCTCTCCCGTCACAGCCCCAGTCTGTCTCTCTCTCTCCCGTCACAGCCCCAGTCTGTCTCTCTCTCTCTCTCTCCCGTCACAGCCCCAGTCTGTCTCTCTCTCTCTCTCTCTCTCTCCCGTCACAGCCCCAATCTGTCTGCCTCTCTCTCTCTCTCTCCCCCGTCACAGCCCCAGTCTCTCTCTCTCTCTCTCTCTCTCCCGTCACAGCCCCAGTCTGTCTCTCTCTCTCTCTCTCCCCCGTCACAGCCCCAGTCTGTCTCTCTCCCCCGTCACAGCCCCAGTCTCTCTCTCTCTCTCTCTCTCTCCCGTCACAGCCCCAGTCTGTCTCTCTCTCTCTCTCTCCCCCGTCACAGCCCCAGTCTGTCTCTCTCTCTCTCCCGTCACAGCCCCAGTCTGTCTCTCTCTCTCTCTCCCGCCACAGCCCCAGTCTGTCTCTCTCTCTCTCCCTTCACAGCCCCAGTCTGTCTCTCTCTCTCTCCCGTCACAGCCCCAGTCTGTCTCTCTCTCTCTCTCCCATCACAGCCCCAGTCTGTCTCTCTCTCTCTCTCCCGTCAAAGCCCCAGTCTGTCTCTCTCTCTCTCCCGTCACAGCCCCAGTCTGTCTCTCTCTCTCTCCCGTCACAGCCCAGGTCTGTCTCTCTCTCTCCCGTCACAGCCCCAGTCTGTCTTTCTCTCTCTCTCTCTGCCGTCACAGCCCCAGTCTGTCTTTCTCTCTCTCTCTCTGCCGTCACAGCCCCAGTCTGTCTCTCTCTCTCCCGTCACAGCCCCAGTCTGTCTCTCTCTCTCCCGTCACAGCCCCAGTCTGTCTCTCTCTCTCTCTCTCTCCCCCGTCACAGCACGTCTGTCTCTCTCTCTCTCTCTCTCTCTCCCGTCACAGCACCAGTCTGTCTCTCTCTCTCTCTCTCTCTCTCCCGTCACAGCCCCAGTCTGTCTCTCTCTCTCTCTCTCTCTCCCGTCACAGCCCCAGTCTGTCTCTCTCTCTCTCTCCCGTCACAGCCCCAGTCTGTCTCTCTCGCTCTCTCTCTCTCTCTCCCGTCACAGCCCCAGTCTGTCTCTCTCTCTCCCGTCACAGCCCCAGTCTGTCTCTCTCTCTCTCTCTCTCTCTCTCTCTCTCTCCCGTCACAGCCCCAGTCTGTCTCTCTCGCTCTCTCTCTCTCTCTCTCCCGTCACAGCCTCAGTCTGTCTCTCTCTCTCTCCCGTCACAGCCCCAGTCTGTCTCTCTCTCACTCCCGTCACAGCCCCAGTCTGTCTCTCTCTCTCTCTCTCTCCCGTCACAGCCCCAGTCTGTCTCTCTGTCTCTCTCTCTCTCTCTCCCGTCACAGCCCCAGTGTGTCTCTCTCTCTCTCTCCCGTCACAGCCCCAGTGTGTGTCTCTCTCTCTCTCTCCCGTCACAGCCCCAGTCTGTGTCTCTCTCTCTCTCTCCCGTCACAGACCCAGTCTGTCTCTCTCTCTCTCTCTCTCTCTCTCTCTGTCCCGTCACAGCCCCAGTCTGTCTCTCTCTCTCTCCCGTCACAGCCCCAGTCTGTCTCTCTCTCTCTACCGTCACAGCCCCAGTCTGTCTCTCTCTCTCTCCCGTCACAGCCCCAGTCTGTCTCTCTCTCTCTCTCCCGTCACAGCCCCAGTCTGTCTCTCTCTCTCTCCCGTCACAGCCCCAGTGTGTCTCTCTCTCTCTCCCGTCACAGCCCCAGTGTGTCTCTCTCTCTCTCTCTCCCGTCACAGCCCCAGTCTGTCTCTCTCTCTCTCTCTCCCCCGTCACAGCCCCAGTCTGTCTCTCTCTCTCTCTCTCTCCCGTCACAGCCCCAGTCTGTCTCTCTCTCTCTCTCTCTCCCGTCACAGCCCCAGTCTGTCTCTCTCTCTCGCTCTCTCCCGTCACAGCCCCAGTCTGTCTCTCGCTCTCTCCCGTCACAGCCCCAGTCTGTCTCTCGCTCTCTCCCGTCACAGCCCCAGTCTGTCTCTCGCTCTCTCCCGTCACAGCCCCAGTCTGTCTCTCGCTCTCTCCCGTCACAGCCCCAGTCTGTCTCTCGCTCTCTCCCGTCACAGCCCCAGTCTGTCTCTCGCTCTCTCCCGTCACAGCCCCAGTCTGTCTCTCGCTCTCTCCCGTCACAGCCCCAGTCTGTCTCTCGCTCTCTCCCGTCACAGCCCCAGTCTGTCTCTCGCTCTCTCCCGTCACAGCCCCAGTCTGTCTCTCGCTCTCTCCCGTCACAGCCCCAGTCTGTCTCTCGCTCTCTCCCGTCACAGCCCCAGTCTGTCTCTCGCTCTCTCCCGTCACAGCCCCAGTCTGTCTCTCGCTCTCTCCCGTCACAGCCCCAGTCTGTCTCTCGCTCTCTCCCGTCACAGCCCCAGTCTGTCTCTCGCTCTCTCCCGTCACAGCCCCAGTCTGTCTCTCGCTCTCTCCCGTCACAGCCCCAGTCTGTCTCTCGCTCTCTCCCGTCACAGCCCCAGTCTGTCTCTCGCTCTCTCCCGTCACAGCCCCAGTCTGTCTCTCGCTCTCTCCCGTCACAGCCCCAGTCTGTCTCTCGCTCTCTCCCGTCACAGCCCCAGTCTGTCTCTCGCTCTCTCCCGTCACAGCCCCAGTCTGTCTCTCGCTCTCTCCCGTCACAGCCCCAGTCTGTCTCTCGCTCTCTCCCGTCACAGCCCCAGTCTGTCTCTCGCTCTCTCCCGTCACAGCCCCAGTCTGTCTCTCGCTCTCTCCCGTCACAGCCCCAGTCTGTCTCTCGCTCTCTCCCGTCACAGCCCCAGTCTGTCTCTCGCTCTCTCCCGTCACAGCCCCAGTCTGTCTCTCGCTCTCTCCCGTCACAGCCCCAGTCTGTCTCTCGCTCTCTCCCGTCACAGCCCCAGTCTGTCTCTCGCTCTCTCCCGTCACAGCCCCAGTCTGTCTCTCGCTCTCTCCCGTCACAGCCCCAGTCTGTCTCTCGCTCTCTCCCGTCACAGCCCCAGTCTGTCTCTCGCTCTCTCCCGTCACAGCCCCAGTCTGTCTCTCGCTCTCTCCCGTCACAGCCCCAGTCTGTCTCTCGCTCTCTCCCGTCACAGCCCCAGTCTGTCTCTCGCTCTCTCCCGTCACAGCCCCAGTCTGTCTCTCGCTCTCTCCCGTCACAGCCCCAGTCTGTCTCTCGCTCTCTCCCGTCACAGCCCCAGTCTGTCTCTCGCTCTCTCCCGTCACAGCCCCAGTCTGTCTCTCGCTCTCTCCCGTCACAGCCCCAGTCTGTCTCTCGCTCTCTCCCGTCACAGCCCCAGTCTGTCTCTCGCTCTCTCCCGTCACAGCCCCAGTCTGTCTCTCGCTCTCTCCCGTCACAGCCCCAGTCTGTCTCTCGCTCTCTCCCGTCACAGCCCCAGTCTGTCTCTCGCTCTCTCCCGTCACAGCCCCAGTCTGTCTCTCGCTCTCTCCCGTCACAGCCCCAGTCTGTCTCTCGCTCTCTCCCGTCACAGCCCCAGTCTGTCTCTCGCTCTCTCCCGTCACAGCCCCAGTCTGTCTCTCGCTCTCTCCCGTCACAGCCCCAGTCTGTCTCTCGCTCTCTCCCGTCACAGCCCCAGTCTGTCTCTCGCTCTCTCCCGTCACAGCCCCAGTCTGTCTCTCGCTCTCTCCCGTCACAGCCCCAGTCTGTCTCTCGCTCTCTCCCGTCACAGCCCCAGTCTGTCTCTCGCTCTCTCCCGTCACAGCCCCAGTCTGTCTCTCGCTCTCTCCCGTCACAGCCCCAGTCTGTCTCTCGCTCTCTCCCGTCACAGCCCCAGTCTGTCTCTCGCTCTCTCCCGTCACAGCCCCAGTCTGTCTCTCGCTCTCTCCCGTCACAGCCCCAGTCTGTCTCTCGCTCTCTCCCGTCACAGCCCCAGTCTGTCTCTCGCTCTCTCCCGTCACAGCCCCAGTCTGTCTCTCGCTCTCTCCCGTCACAGCCCCAGTCTGTCTCTCGCTCTCTCCCGTCACAGCCCCAGTCTGTCTCTCGCTCTCTCCCGTCACAGCCCCAGTCTGTCTCTCGCTCTCTCCCGTCACAGCCCCAGTCTGTCTCTCGCTCTCTCCCGTCACAGCCCCAGTCTGTCTCTCGCTCTCTCCCGTCACAGCCCCAGTCTGTCTCTCGCTCTCTCCCGTCACAGCCCCAGTCTGTCTCTCGCTCTCTCCCGTCACAGCCCCAGTCTGTCTCTCGCTCTCTCCCGTCACAGCCCCAGTCTGTCTCTCGCTCTCTCCCGTCACAGCCCCAGTCTGTCTCTCGCTCTCTCCCGTCACAGCCCCAGTCTGTCTCTCGCTCTCTCCCGTCACAGCCCCAGTCTGTCTCTCGCTCTCTCCCGTCACAGCCCCAGTCTGTCTCTCGCTCTCTCCCGTCACAGCCCCAGTCTGTCTCTCGCTCTCTCCCGTCACAGCCCCAGTCTGTCTCTCGCTCTCTCCCGTCACAGCCCCAGTCTGTCTCTCGCTCTCTCCCGTCACAGCCCCAGTCTGTCTCTCGCTCTCTCCCGTCACAGCCCCAGTCTGTCTCTCGCTCTCTCCCGTCACAGCCCCAGTCTGTCTCTCGCTCTCTCCCGTCACAGCCCCAGTCTGTCTCTCGCTCTCTCCCGTCACAGCCCCAGTCTGTCTCTCGCTCTCTCCCGTCACAGCCCCAGTCTGTCTCTCGCTCTCTCCCGTCACAGCCCCAGTCTGTCTCTCGCTCTCTCCCGTCACAGCCCCAGTCTGTCTCTCGCTCTCTCCCGTCACAGCCCCAGTCTGTCTCTCGCTCTCTCCCGTCACAGCCCCAGTCTGTCTCTCGCTCTCTCCCGTCACAGCCCCAGTCTGTCTCTCGCTCTCTCCCGTCACAGCCCCAGTCTGTCTCTCGCTCTCTCCCGTCACAGCCCCAGTCTGTCTCTCGCTCTCTCCCGTCACAGCCCCAGTCTGTCTCTCGCTCTCTCCCGTCACAGCCCCAGTCTGTCTCTCGCTCTCTCCCGTCACAGCCCCAGTCTGTCTCTCGCTCTCTCCCGTCACAGCCCCAGTCTGTCTCTCGCTCTCTCCCGTCACAGCCCCAGTCTGTCTCTCGCTCTCTCCCGTCACAGCCCCAGTCTGTCTCTCGCTCTCTCCCGTCACAGCCCCAGTCTGTCTCTCGCTCTCTCCCGTCACAGCCCCAGTCTGTCTCTCGCTCTCTCCCGTCACAGCCCCAGTCTGTCTCTCGCTCTCTCCCGTCACAGCCCCAGTCTGTCTCTCGCTCTCTCCCGTCACAGCCCCAGTCTGTCTCTCGCTCTCTCCCGTCACAGCCCCAGTCTGTCTCTCGCTCTCTCCCGTCACAGCCCCAGTCTGTCTCTCGCTCTCTCCCGTCACAGCCCCAGTCTGTCTCTCGCTCTCTCCCGTCACAGCCCCAGTCTGTCTCTCGCTCTCTCCCGTCACAGCCCCAGTCTGTCTCTCGCTCTCTCCCGTCACAGCCCCAGTCTGTCTCTCGCTCTCTCCCGTCACAGCCCCAGTCTGTCTCTCGCTCTCTCCCGTCACAGCCCCAGTCTGTCTCTCGCTCTCTCCCGTCACAGCCCCAGTCTGTCTCTCGCTCTCTCCCGTCACAGCCCCAGTCTGTCTCTCGCTCTCTCCCGTCACAGCCCCAGTCTGTCTCTCGCTCTCTCCCGTCACAGCCCCAGTCTGTCTCTCGCTCTCTCCCGTCACAGCCCCAGTCTGTCTCTCGCTCTCTCCCGTCACAGCCCCAGTCTGTCTCTCGCTCTCTCCCGTCACAGCCCCAGTCTGTCTCTCGCTCTCTCCCGTCACAGCCCCAGTCTGTCTCTCGCTCTCTCCCGTCACAGCCCCAGTCTGTCTCTCGCTCTCTCCCGTCACAGCCCCAGTCTGTCTCTCGCTCTCTCCCGTCACAGCCCCAGTCTGTCTCTCGCTCTCTCCCGTCACAGCCCCAGTCTGTCTCTCGCTCTCGCCCGTCACAGCCCCAGTCTGTCTCTCGCTCTCGCCCGTCACAGCCCCAGTCTGTCTCTCGCTCTCGCCCGTCACAGCCCCAGTCTGTCTCTCGCTCTCGCCCGTCACAGCCCCAGTCTGTCTCTCGCTCTCGCCCGTCACAGCCCCAGTCTGTCTCTCGCTCTCGCCCGTCACAGCCCCAGTCTGTCTCTCGCTCTCGCCCGTCACAGCCCCAGTCTGTCTCTCGCTCTCGCCCGTCACAGCCCCAGTCTGTCTCTCGCTCTCGCCCGTCACAGCCCCAGTCTGTCTCTCGCTCTCGCCCGTCACAGCCCCAGTCTGTCTCTCGCTCTCGCCCGTCACAGCCCCAGTCTGTCTCTCGCTCTCGCCCGTCACAGCCCCAGTCTGTCTCTCGCTCTCGCCCGTCACAGCCCCAGTCTGTCTCTCGCTCTCGCCCGTCACAGCCCCAGTCTGTCTCTCGCTCTCGCCCGTCACAGCCCCAGTCTGTCTCTCGCTCTCGCCCGTCACAGCCCCAGTCTGTCTCTCGCTCTCGCCCGTCACAGCCCCAGTCTGTCTCTCGCTCTCGCCCGTCACAGCCCCAGTCTGTCTCTCGCTCTCGCCCGTCACAGCCCCAGTCTGTCTCTCGCTCTCGCCCGTCACAGCCCCAGTCTGTCTCTCGCTCTCGCCCGTCACAGCCCCAGTCTGTCTCTCGCTCTCGCCCGTCACAGCCCCAGTCTGTCTCTCGCTCTCGCCCGTCACAGCCCCAGTCTGTCTCTCTCTCTCGCCCGTCACAGCCCCAGTCTGTCTCTCTCTCTCGCCCGTCACAGCCCCAGTCTGTCTCTCTCTCTCGCCCGTCACAGCCCCAGTCTGTCTCTCTCTCTCGCCCGTCACAGCCCCAGTCTGTCTCTCTCTCTCGCCCGTCACAGCCCCAGTCTGTCTCTCTCTCTCGCCCGTCACAGCCCCAGTCTGTCTCTCTCTCTCGCCCGTCACAGCCCCAGTCTGTCTCTCTCTCTCGCCCGTCACAGCCCCAGTCTGTCTCTCTCTCTCGCCCGTCACAGCCCCAGTCTGTCTCTCTCTCTCGCCCGTCACAGCCCCAGTCTGTCTCTCTCTCTCGCCCGTCACAGCCCCAGTCTGTCTCTCTCTCTCGCCCGTCACAGCCCCAGTCTGTCTCTCTCTCTCGCCCGTCACAGCCCCAGTCTGTCTCTCTCTCTCGCCCGTCACAGCCCCAGTCTGTCTCTCTCTCTCGCCCGTCACAGCCCCAGTCTGTCTCTCTCTCTCGCCCGTCACAGCCCCAGTCTGTCTCTCTCTCTCGCCCGTCACAGCCCCAGTCTGTCTCTCTCTCTCGCCCGTCACAGCCCCAGTCTGTCTCTCTCTCTCGCCCGTCACAGCCCCAGTCTGTCTCTCTCTCTCTCCCGTCACAGCCCCAGTCTGTCTCTCTCTCTCTCCCGTCACAGCCCCAGTCTGTCTCTCTCTCTCTCCCGTCACAGCCCCAGTCTGTCTCTCTCTCTCTCCCGTCACAGCCCCAGTCTGTCTCTCTCTCTCTCCCGTCACAGCCCCAGTCTGTCTCTCTCTCTCTCCCGTCACAGCCCCAGTCTGTCTCTCTCTCTCTCCCGTCACAGCCCCAGTCTGTCTCTCTCTCTCTCCCGTCACAGCCCCAGTCTGTCTCTCTCTCTCTCCCGTCACAGCCCAGTCTGTCTCTCTCTCTCTCCGTCACAGCCCCAGTCTGTCTCTCTCTCTCTCCCGTCACAGCCCCAGTCTGTCTCTCTCTCTCTCCCGTCACAGCCCCAGTCTGTCTCTCTCTCTCTCCCGTCACAGCCCCAGTCTGTCTCTCTCTCTCTCCCGTCACAGCCCCAGTCTGTCTCTCTCTCTCTCCCGTCACAGCCCCAGTCTGTCTCTCTCTCTCTCCCGTCACAGCCCCAGTCTGTCTCTCTCTCTCTCCCGTCACAGCCCCAGTCTGTCTCTCTCTCTCTCCCGTCACAGCCCCAGTCTGTCTCTCTCTCTCTCCCGTCACAGCCCCAGTCTGTCTCTCGCTCTCTCCCGTCACAGCCCCAGTCTGTCTCTCTCTCTCTCCCGTCACAGCCCCAGTCTGTCTCTCTCTCTCTCCCGTCACAGCCCAGTCTGTCTCTCTCTCTCTCCCGTCACAGCCCCAGTCTGTCTCTCGCTCTCTCCCGTCACAGCCCCAGTCTGTCTCTCGCTCTCTCCCGTCACAGCCCCAGTCTGTCTCTCGCTCTCTCCCGTCACAGCCCCAGTCTGTCTCTCGCTCTCTCCCGTCACAGCCCCAGTCTGTCTCTCGCTCTCTCCCGTCACAGCCCCAGTCTGTCTCTCGCTCTCTCCCGTCACAGCCCCAGTCTGTCTCTCGCTCTCTCCGTCACAGCCCCAGTCTGTCTCTCGCTCTCTCCCGTCACAGCCCCAGTCTGTCTCTCGCTCTCTCCCGTCACAGCCCCAGTCTGTCTCTCGCTCTCTCCCGTCACAGCCCCAGTCTGTCTCTCGCTCTCTCCCGTCACAGCCCCAGTCTGTCTCTCGCTCTCTCCCGTCACAGCCCCAGTCTGTCTCTCGCTCTCTCCCGTCACAGCCCCAGTCTGTCTCTCGCTCTCTCCCGTCACAGCCCCAGTCTGTCTCTCGCTCTCTCCCGTCACAGCCCAGTCTGTCTCTCGCTCTCTCCCGTCACAGCCCCAGTCTGTCTCTCGCTCTCTCCCGTCACAGCCCAGTCCCCAGGTCTGTCTCTCGCTCTCTCCCGTCACAGCCCCAGTCTGTCTCTCGCTCTCTCACCCGTCCACAGCCCCAGTCTGTCTCTCGCTCTCTCCCGTCACAGCCCCAGTCTGTCTCTCGCTCTCTCCCGTCACAGCCCCAGTCTGTCTCTCGCTCTCTCCCGTCACAGCCCCAGTCTGTCTCTCGCTCTCTCCCGTCACAGCCCCAGTCTGTCTCTCGCTCTCTCCCGTCACAGCCCCAGTCTGTCTCTCGCTCTCTCCCGTCACAGCCCCAGTCTGTCTCTCGCTCTCTCCGTCACAGCCCCAGTCTGTCTCTCGCTCTCTCCCGTCACAGCCCCAGTCTGTCTCTCGCTCTCTCCCGTCACAGCCCCAGTCTGTCTCTCGCTCTCTCCCGTCACAGCCCCAGTCTGTCTCTCGCTCTCTCCCGTCACAGCCCCAGTCTGTCTCTCGCTCTCTCCCGTCACAGCCCCAGTCTGTCTCTCGCTCTCTCCCGTCACAGCCCCAGTCTGTCTCTCGCTCTCTCCCGTCACAGCCCCAGTCTGTCTCTCGCTCTCTCCCGTCACAGCCCCAGTCTGTCTCTCGCTCTCTCCCGTCACAGCCCCAGTCTGTCTCTCGCTCTCTCCCGTCACAGCCCAGTCTGTCTCTCGCTCTCTCCCGTCACAGCCCCAGT